>NC_051179.1:151247247-151361684 GCF_013339695.2 Rhipicephalus sanguineus
TCGTGGTTTTGGGACGTTAAAACCCCAAATATTATTATTTTGTGTGGCTTTCGCTCCCATAGACGTTAGTAAGTAACGCGAACGCCGTCTCTTTTTTTTTCTTATTATTAATCGTGCGAACGCGCAGCACGCGCGCCCTGTGAATCCAGGCGCATGTGTATCATGTCACTTCAGGCCGAGACAACTCAACGCCGCTTCTTTTAAACTCCGCAAGGACGAAGGGACTGCGCCGTGTTTTCTGAAAAGCATTAGCACGTAGAAACCTCCCGATGAATCTTCCTTGTTTTACGCGTGCACATATCTAAGCGTATACGATTGCTCTCTCATTCCAGCCCTGTCAAAATGTTGCGGTGAATCGGACCTGCGGCATTACGCTATGATACCTTTCTTACTGCTGCTTTGTATTTCTGTACAGTTCTCCATAGGCTCAAAAGCCGCTCCTATGTCTTGTACTGAGATCTTCGTAAGAAATGCAGCATTTTACGTCTAGCTACAAAACGCCCTAATGGCAACCACCATACCGTGCTCGAACATGCCTAGTTAGTTTAGTGGCAGCGCAGCTTCATGAAAATGTAACTAAACTGGTTGTGGTAAACAGGTGGAGACGTTTCGGTCACATCTTCAAACCTTCAATGTTTCAATTTACTCGCGGTTTAAAGATGCAGTGCGTCTGGAGCGTTGTTCGCCTGCACTTGACGAGATAGCGCACGGATTATTAACGCAATCGAGCAACTAGATTTTTGTTAGCTATGGTCATCGATGAAACACGAGCACTGGGCTTCGCGCAAGACCCCAGGACGTCTGCGGCAACACGTAAGAGCTGTAGCAGACGCCCGGAACTGGAAGCTGAGATGCAGCGAAAATACATTGGGTATCATCGTATACCCTCGATGCTAGACGCTTCGCGTGCAGCCTTGCTATCACCTGCGCGCACTTCTTTCTTTCCTTGTCGTTTGATCGGCTTTCGCGTTGCCTCCTTGCCCTCAAAAGTGGCTGGTAAGTTAAATTCGTGCCATTGCTATCGTAATCCCTCGAGATACGAGAATTCTTGGCTAAGAAATTGCGTAGGCAAGAGAAAGCTTTGTGAATTCGGGCCCAGTTTTCTTTGTTTAGTGTAACGCGAGCACTCATGAGACGGTCTAAAGTAAGACGCAGACGCTCATCATGTGGAGCTTGGTCACAGCCATAAATGAGCACATCATCCATCATGTTTACCACGCCCGGGATTCCTTCCAGAATCTGCGACATTTTCTTTTGAAAAAACTCAGGTACTGACGTTATTCCAAACGTTAGCCTCTGAAAACAGTATCGCCCAAATGGCGTAATGAAGGTAGTTAACAATTGGCTTTCCGGCGACAACTTGATCTGATAAAATCCAGAATTAGCGTCCAGCTTCGAAAAAACCGATGCCCCACTTAACAGACCAAGGCTATCTTCAACAGTTGGCATAACATAGCGCTCGCGAAGTACACTTTTATTTAGTTGCGTCAAGTCCACGCAAATACGAACGTCTCCAGAAGGTTTGAGTACTGGTACAATACCCGCGCACCATTCTGTTGGTTCGTCTACTTTGCGGATTACGTCGTCTCGCTCCATACGCTCGAGCTCCTGCTTAACTCGGTCCCGCAGGGGTAAGACAATGCGATGAGCAACCTGAATAGCAAATGGTACATAGTTCGGCTTCAGTCTGATATTGTATTCCCCTTTCATAGCTACCAGACTACCGAAAAGCTGAGGGTAGGAAGCTTCGATGGCTGTGGCGCTACTGACCGAGTCAGCGAACTTGATCAGCTCAAGGGCTTCGAGCGCTGGGAGACCCAAAAGTATCGAGCGTAAAGGCGAGACCACGTACACCGTTTGTCGGACAATGCGTTGTTTCCACTGGATAGTGGCAAGAAACTTTCCGAGAACATGCAGTGGCTCATTCGCAGGGCCTGTTAAGGTTATGTAGCACTTCTCTAACTTGGTAGGCAATCCCGGAAACGTTGAGGGTACAACGGACACTTCTGCGCCCGAATCAAGTTTAGCGAACACCGGAGTGCCGTCAATGCAACTTGAGCATACCGAGAATTAGAGTGCTCCCCATTTACCGCGCCTACGAAATACGCCCTCATGTCCATATGGAGAGAAGAAAGCTGTATACCTTCTTTCGCTCGCCTGCAGCCTTTTTCCGACACACCACTGCGAAATGTCCGGAACAACCGCAGTATTTGCATTTCGCAGCTCGTGCCGGGCAGGAGGTCCTCGGGTGCTCTCCTTGACCGCAATTGGAGCATGGACTGGGGGTGAGAGGTCGGTAGGACTGTGGTCTGGTGCGTTGACCTTGTGTGACGGGTGCAGTGGTCCTTGACGAGGTGCCGGAACGCTGTCCTGAAGAATATTTCCGGGGCTGCCGTTGTTCGTTGACCGCGTCCAGGTTGCTGGCTGGCACTGCCGAAGGTTCGTCGCTGGTTTCTCGCAGCTGTTGCTGCTGTCGTTGGACGGTCTCCTTCAAGCGAGCTTTTGCCAAAGCTCGCTTGAAGTGTCAAATTTGCATCCATTTGCAGAGACTCCGAGAGCTTGGCATCACTGAGGTCGACTACAAACCGGTTGCGGATCATGCGTTCCTTTTCCTTGTAGTCGCACCGGTCCGCCAGTGTGTGCAACGCGGTGATGAATTGGTCGACTGACTCTCCAGGTTGTTGTATGCGTCGGTGAAAACATGCGCTCTCGTAAACGAGGTTCCGTGCGGCCACGAAGTGATCGTCGAACTTTTTTCTGACGACTTCATACTGCTTCTGCTGTTGTTCAGATAGTGCGAAGGTCGAAAAGATCTCTCTCGCTTGCCTGCCCATTGTGTAGAGTAGAGTCTGGACATGCGCTTCTTCACTTCGCTCATTTAAGCCAGAGGCAAAGCGGTAGTCGTCGAATAGTTGGATCCAGGAAGGCCATTCGGACGTCCGGTCGAAGTCAAACGTTGGCGGAGCTGGAACAGCGAACATGCCGTGAACTGGCTTGACTTCTTTGTCTTCTGACATGGCGCTCGCTTGACGAAGACTGGTGCAACACCCCTCGAATATCAGAAGACGGCCACTTCTGACACCATGTCGTGTTGCGGCCTAGCGAAAGGCCATGCGCATCCGGGCAGGCCGCAGGAGCAGAGAAAGGGCCTGAGCCGCTTCCGATGCGGGCGAGATAATGTCAACCTTTATTCAGTGCAACCAGCATACATATATAGCAGACACTCATGTGACCAGTGACGTCACGTACAAGCAACACTTTACAATTGTGGGCGACAGCGCCAGATAACGCGGACACTTGACGCGCATAGGCGCTATCACCACAGATAGTACAAACAAGGAAAATTTACACATTGCGAAAATTTTCTGCCAAACTCGCGTTTCGGCGGTCGCGGGGTGCGGCGGCTGTATAATCGTCCCAGACGCTGAGGAACGCTAGCTAGGAAAAAGTTGAAGGACAGCACGCCAGTGCGGCCCGAAAACAGCGTTCTAGGGAAAGCCACAACCTACAACGATACAGCACGCTTACGCGTCACTCGGATAACTCCCAAAGGATATTTTGCGGGAGCTTATGTCAGAGCAACGCCTGAGCAGTTTTAAAGCAACGACAAATATCCCTCCCGCATCTCTCTTTCCCCTTGTCTCGTTTTTATTTCTTTATTTTACCCTCAATCGCACAAAGCCTTACAGAGAACAGTGGGGTGCACAAAATAACAAACGAAAGCGAACAAAAGAACATCAAATTAATACCAACTACAATACATATATGATTTACCATGATAGGCTTACGTTTAAAGATGCCGAAATGAAAATTTTCAATGCGTAAGGTGTTGTGGGCCGGCTCAACGAGAAAGCTGTCCCTGCGTCCGTTCCTTTGTCACGTGAGAAGACCATCGCAACAAACGATAAATAGATGCATAAAACAAGATTGGTGACGCTTATTTTCGAACAAGGCCCCAACGCTCCGAAGGCAAATGTCTTCACCGCTGGGCTAAACAGCCTTCTACTTTCTTTTTTATTGCCGAGCTCTACATTTATAGGCATGTAATCAACATTCTTGATTCACGAGAGAATCAAATTAGGGCTAGGGGGGGGGGGTGAAAAGGAACCAGGACGAGGATGGCCCCACGGGCCGATCTGGATGGCCGGACACATTTGCGGTTCGCCGACCCCTCTGGCCCAACCCAATGTCCGAAGCTGTAGCTCATTTTTCGAGCTGTGCAAAGCAGCATCCCATCGCTCCTGGTGTTTTGACCCTTGCCACGGTGGCTTGGCTTTATTCGGTAATATCAAACGACGTGATTATTGTCGGCTCTACTGCTATGACACAAGTTGCAGTGAGGAGAGGTTTCACCATGAGTTATATGCGACAGAAGGAAAGAAGTCGTATACATAACAACACAAATTTCATGAGAATAGAGGATATGCCAACAAAATAGAAATTCGCGGCCGTCCGTTACTATGGCGTGGAATTGTCGTCTTGAAGTTCCTTCAGCGCTATCAGTGATTCGACCCCGGCCAGTGGCTCAGGTGCAGGATGTAGCGAGTTCAGCACTTCAAGACACCGCAGCATACAATGACCAAAACATACCCGCGCCGTTCAGACATTCGGGTCACAATGGGGGCCCGCTGTTATTGTGCTGATGTTCGCTGACAGATGATAGTGAAGAACTCCTGTAGGACCAGATCACGTTTATGGACCACCACTGCTCACTGGGCTAAACACCCGCTATTGAAAAAGCTGAATATATCTGAACCATAAGAATGCGTTGTGCACGCTGTGCAAGGGAAACGTAAGGCGAACTCTTTATGTGAAGGCTTCGCTGAATTTTGTGGTAGATAAAATCCCTCTCGAGGACAAGATGCAAAGCTGTCATGGCGGATTGTACACAGCGGAAAATTCAGACAATGCGAAAAAAATTTAATGCCATATTCGCAGTGGTCACGGGTTGCGGCTGCTGGGGCCGTTCCAGACAATGAAAAATGCCGGAAAGAAGGTGAAAGGCGCCATGCTGATGCCGCTCGATAAGAACGTTTTATAAAAAATTGCAATTTAAAATACAGCTCTGCGCTTACGCATCACAAAACAACTCCAAGGAGGTTAAGGAAACCGCCTTCAACGAATCCTAGAGGTGATTCTGCGTGAATGTTAGAGCGTAACTCTTAGGCTCCTTTTCCTGCATTGAGCGGCGTCGCCGTTGGCGTCGGCGTAACCGATAGAGCGGACGCGAACGGCGCTCTCTTCCTCCGTCACGCGCGCGGGCCCCTCGGTCCGAGTTCGTGCGCATGCAGGATTAGCACGTGCACTGCGGCTGCCTTCGTTTGTTTTAACGGGGCTGTCGGCGTTTTGCTTAGTTCGCGATGCCTGCAGTGCACAGAGTGGTGTGCGTAGCACTCGATCGCTGGCAGTTTCTGCGGCAATATGTAACGAAAGTTACATTGCTGCAGCTGCGAACAGCCAAAACTTGAAGCGCAGTTGCCGTTGTCCCAACATAAAGCTGCGCTCAGAATTCGCATTAGGTTGTATCATATTCGTCGGTGAATTGTTTCATTCATTCATTCATTCATTTCGTCATTGCTATGGCTATCAGTGTTTCTTTTTTGTAGATCATGTCCCTTGTTTGGGGATGATTTCGTAGCAGATGTTTATTCGACACCATTCGAAGCATTTCCTTTACCTTGTAGTTGTTTGCATAAAGGGCAAAATGGAAACGTAGTTCACTTTTTTGGTACGTTTCATTGTACAGGTTCTAAGTATAGCTATTTTGGAAAGGCAGTCGAACTCTGAGACCTCACCAGACCTTGCACGGAGGTTTTTTAGCATGGCTTGAGCTAGGTGTGCCTTTTACATCTGGCTCCATCGACACTACCCTCGTGTCCCCGTTCTCTTTCAACCCCTTTCAAAAAGGTATCTTTGGCTGACCTGTGTTAGACGAAATCATGACTTAATTCGCAATGCCCATAGACCGTCGCGCCGCCAAGCGGAATTCAGGAGCGTCCTCTCGAGGAGGGTTAGTAGACGACAAAATGGCAGCACTACGCAGTCGCTCCCTTGTTCGGCTGTGCTAGCCTCAGTGTTAATGCGTTGGCAAGAAAGGAACACTACGACTTTGCATGTTCCCTGCATCAGTGAACAAACCGGGCCCTCCGTGACACGAGAAATCTGATTCGTTTTTGCGAGACGCGAAGTTTTCGTGAAAATATGTGGGAACTCGCGCTTTCAATGCTCGCCCACAGCGTACACATACTATCAGATTCGCGAGGCTTTCTGTAGCCGCGTAGGTTACTTAAATGTTATCGTCTGACATATTCAGTTGAAGCTCACCCTGTTTTACTTGCATATAGCATTGGTCAGTGTTTCTTGTAGTGCATGAGTCCCATAACACTGTACGCGGGAGGTCGCGCGTGCTCGCGATGTGCTCTTGTATAACTGAGCGATCTCAAGTTGGCAATACATTAAAATAGGACCTCTATCCTTTGTCAGCAAAGCGCTGATAAGAATCGTGCAATCGACGTTTCAATCATTCGAGGACGCGTCTGCTCGACGCCTTTCGTGGAGCGAACGCTTTCCACGCCGTCCTTCGCCAGTATGTTGGGTTTCATGTTTCATAGCCACCGCTGCGCCGCTTGTTTTTGTACGTTTGTTGATAGGTGGCAGCACACTGCAAGCGATTTTAGAGTGCCTCGATGCGCGCGCCCCCGCTTAGAGTGGTGTCAGCTTTTGAAAGGGCATGTGCCGCCTCCGCGGCCTTGGCGGCAGCGTGGCCGCCATTTTGAATCCCCCGCCCGGTCACTTGTGCGTGGCGCGCGTACTGTTTTTAGGTCGGTGCTCGTTTCCCTCCAGTTTTATGCGCTCGCTACCGTCACCGTTGCCGGGTGTTGCGTGCCGCAGTGCACCAATCATTCCAGAAACGCTGGGTGCTGTATCGTTTTAGAAGATACGAGGTTTCTTTGAACAGTAAAAATCAAACGTGACAAGCGGCATCCGAAGAACACATTATGCACTTGCAGCGTAAGTTTCCGGCCGGTATTTCGAATGCACATGCAAGGATAACTTCTGGCGGTGTTAACCTTGCGTAATAAATGGACGCACTGATATCAGCTACATGCTTAAAATGCTTTGGTTCACGTGTGCATGAATCCTGCATTTTTCTTCGCAAAAATTCTTTACTGCACTTGCTTGGTTCAGTATCTGCCTTTGATTTTTCTTTCTGTAATCTTGTGATTTGAAATATATCATGGCCTATATTATGCGTGTTTGTCTGCAGATAAGATCCTTCTTTTTTCCTAATAATAATTATTCGTGAGAATTTACGTCCCAAGAACCCCGATATGATTATGAGAGGCGCCGTATTAGTGGAAGGCTCCCGAAATTTTGACCATCTGTTGTTATTCAATGTACACCTAAATCTATGTGCGCGGGCCTCTGTCATTTCACCTCCATCGAAATGGGGCCGCTGCGGCCGGGATTCCATCCCGCAACCTTCGGGTCACCAGTCAAGCACCAAAACTAAAACCACGGCGGGTTCTTGTTTTTTATATTCCTTTCCGTGTTTCAAGTACGCCTTCAGTGCTGGTCTGATGCCCATGTACGTGTGCAGTTAAATGTTTTTTATACTTCCCTGTTTGTGTTTCAAGGTTACATTTTCGTCCTGTCCTAAATATTTACGCAGTTCCTGCTTTGTAATCATTTACGATCACTGTGAATCGACTAGTTGCAGTTGTGTTTTATTGTGCAATTTCCGTTTTATTTGTGTAATTGCTTCTGTCAGTGCAGCATTATTGCGCACAAATAAATGGTCTGTACACTGGGTATTAACGCGCACACGCACACACACACACACACACACACACACACACACACACACACACACACACACACACACACACATACACACACACACACACACACACATTCAGTATTTTATTTCTTTGAGCAAGCACAATTTATTTATTCATAATGTAAGCCCTGAAGGCTCATACATGAATGCGCATACAAACAGTTCTCGCGAAGCGTCTATACAAAGAAGACGCATAAACACAAGAAGACGGGAAAGCATTGTGTACAGTAGACACGCTATGTCAGTAAAAAAAATACAAGAAACAAAGTCAAGTTGTACAATGAGCACGTCATGGAAAACCAGTTAATGAAATAAAAACTCACAGGCTCCCTTATGCGTTCGCTTAAGACGACTCGAAAGCGAAAGCCATCTTCTTCTCAGTTTTTTGGGCACGAAGCGTGGTTTTGCATTGCCTCCAAGATCGGAGACACCTCACCTGGTTTTGCACTGCCTCCGTGATCTGCCCACTTTTGACCAAGCTACGATGTCATGTGATAACGGCATCATATGACGTCACGCCAAAATTTGTGAAGCCATAATAACGTCATATGGTGACGTCATCACGTGACGATGATTTTTTTGCATCCCTCGTCCCCAATGTCGTGGTACGCTGACGCCGTATACGTGGGACGCCGACGGTCAAATTTCGCGTTTGATGAGGCATTTAAGGCTTTCGCTTTAAAAAATACGTCCGCCACGGTGGTATAGTGGTGACGGAGCTCGGTTGCTGACCCGAAAGTCACGGTTCGATCCCGGCCGCGGCGGTCGCGTTTAGGTGGAGGCAAAATGCTAAAGGCCCGTGTACTGTGCGATGTCAGTGCAGGTTAAACAACACCGTATGGTCAAAATTCATGGATCCCTCCACTACGGCGTGCCTCATAATCATATCATGGTTCTGGCAAGTAAAATTCCAGATAATAATATTAATAAAAGAGACAAATAAACGACGCCGTGCATCTGCCACACAAAGTGTAAAACAGTATTGGAAACACTCAATATTATGTGCATGCAATTGGGCATGCGAGAGAACCTGCAGATACAAAAAGAAGGAAAACCGGACTGATACTGCGCGCATGCAAAGTTTTAGGGCATACTACTCAACAACGTATTCAACGTTTTGATTGAACGTTTTGATATCGAGTGCCGATACAGTAGCGGCTACATATTGTGAGCAAGAAATATCAGCAATAATAATGATAAAGAAGCTTTCGTTTCATTTTAACAGGATATTCGCAGCATACTGCCCCTCGGCCCTTTATTTTGTGTACAATATGTATGATGCCATTTATAATGAACGAGTAAATTGTTTGCAAACTTAGCAAAATGAGCCACCTTAATTGCGCTTAGGTAGCTTCGCAACACTAAATTGTGTGTGTTCAGATACATATACTGCTGCTGCTGACATGTATACAAATACTTCAAACGAATATTTGTGTATTTAAAATGCAGAGCTTACGAGAAAATTAGGTAAGGCTTTAGACTTTGCCGTTTCCAGCGTAAGGAAGAGGATTCGTTTTCAACATAAGAGAGTCTACGTCTACCTCTAACGCATAATCCATGCACAGGCCGCCAGCTTACATGAATTACATGCTCCCTTAATAAACATTTAGGCAACAACAGCAATAAAAGCTGCCCAAGCTTCAAAAGAGAAAATAAATAGGGAAAGCTCACTAGCGTGCACTTATTTCCGGACGTATCCGCGCACCGCAAGCGCTTTGTGTAGCGCGTTTCGCATGCTGCCGAGATGCGGCGGGATTCGCAATGGCGGCCGTCGTAGCAGACGACGCGCCTGTCCTCACCCTCAGCGGAGCGCGCGGGCATCAAGGCACCCTAAGCGATTTGCTTGTTGACCGGTCTGAGAGCAAGAAGTTCTCCGCACCCAGACCATAGCCCAGACGTCCCTCTAATTGTAAACGTGGTGACGCGGAGTGGTCGAAGTCGTTCGGCGGAGGAAATTCTTCAGATTGCTTTCAGCAGTGGTGTTGAAAGAAACCATCTAGACGACGAGGATTTTTCACTGGACGTAGAAGACTGTGAAAGCACCGAGAGTGACAGCGACGATGAACGATCAGCTGCTAACTCACGAGGAGCGAGTTGCACTTCACGTCCCCTCGTGCGTTAATGTTCTTTCACGCTCGTAAGTCACTTTGATTGTATTTAATGTATAATATATCCTTGAGCGAGATCCAAATAAAAGTATAGTTCCTCTTGTGCACTGCATGTATCACAATTAAGGCTGGTGCACACCGGCGACTAGCAACGGTCGCGCGACCGTTTGCGACTGGCGGTCAAAGAGCGACTCAAAGCGACCGATGTTCACACCTGCGTGCGACCTATATGGGTCGCCACATAAAATTCACGTCTGCTCGTATACAGCTCGCATTGCCGTTGCCCCGTAAAATAGGCTGACGTCCTGTTCCTGCGCGTCTGATTGGTTCAGAGATTTGCGACTGCAGTCGCGCGACTGAAAAATCGAGCAGCGAGCGACTGAGCCAAAGCAGTCGCTTTGCGACTAAAACGGCCATTTGCGACCGTTTGCGACCAGTCGCTTTGCGACCAACTTAGTCGCGCGACCGTTGCTAGTCGCCGGTGTGAACCAGCCTTTATTGTGGATATTATGGAGCGCCGCATGCCGCCAACACGCTCGAGCTCGACCAGCGAAGCGAAATGGTTAGAGCGATGGAACGTGCAGTCACGGCCACAATCCACGCCTCTCGGCTAACTTCTTCGACGTTGCGAAAAGCATACGTGTGCATTCTTTTCGATATTCATGTTTTGATCGTGCTGATCGTACCTGCAACATGCGAGTGAAGGGAATTGCACACGCCTAGAGTCTCGGCATGGCTGTGACACAAGCGCTACTGAATGGGATGTTAAATGCTTGTGTTCCGTTGAAGACGTAACTCCGCGTTCCCGAATGTGCAAGTAATGACGACGGCGTATTATGTTTGCAAACCATCACCACGTTAAACGTGCGGTCCCGTGCAGCAGCGATGGCGCTACTCTCTGGCGGCCTACTACTGCCGCAAATCCGTCAGGCAGACTCGGTACGTACTACCTCGGAGTGCCATTGAGCTCATACATCGATTCTAGTTCATGCAGTTTTATGTAGCACGCACAGGATGCCGCAAAGCATCGTTATGTACGGTAACAGAGCTGAAATATAACCTTTCACACCGCAGCAAATAATTAGGTGGCGAGTACTTAGCACTTTCCATGGTTTGGGAAAGTATTTTAGTCTCATATCCATTTCAACACAGCTCATGACTTCATCCGGTGAAAGTGGCACGGGCCGTACGTCCGCACGTCCTATCTGTTCCTATGCTAACAAACGGGTTGACCCTCCTCCTGGCGCCATCTTGAAAAGCACGGCGCGCCACCTATAGTTCGTGGGCATTGCGAATACAGTGAAAGATCGTTAATTCGAACTCGAAGGCGACTACAAAACTGCTCGAATTAGCAGATCGTGGCTAAAATGAACAAACATTGTGCCACACTGCGCGGGCAAAACCCAAAAAAGCCACCTCTGGACTCTTTATCGGGAACTCGGAGCTAATCACTCGGCGGGTGATTTGGTTAATTGAGTTCATCGAGCCCTACCAGCGGACAGAATTAATTGATCACTCTGTGATACGGCAGAAACCAGCACTGACATGCATTAATGTGAGGAGTAAGTCTTAATGTCCAAATATTAAGCTCCAAAGCACGTTTATTTACATGGCAGAGTTCACGTAATCGAAATTAAAGGTAATCAGTAATTTGCATTAGCTTTCGTTACTTCTCTCGCGACTTCATGAGCATCGTTTGCAGCTTGCCCAAGAACTCCAGCGCAGCGTCCGAATTCTCATCTCTTGAGAAATGCTGCTGTTTCGTTGTTTTGCATCTCTAGTAAATTTGGCTCGGTTGGGTTTTGCAACACATTGTGATCACTCTGGGCCGATTTCTGCGAGGAGCGATGAAAACCAGGGACTCCCAGTTGGAATTAACGGTTGTGGATACCTTCTAGTTCGAATTATTAGGAGTTGTCCCCATAGAAATACATAGGGCTGTGCCGGGTCCGTGGCGTCAGTTCGAATTAACTGTAAGTTCGAATTAACCGAGTTCGAATTAACGAGATTTTACTGCAGAGAGTTTCAGAATTGAAGAAACAAGAAACTTGGGAGAAGGAACGGGAGTCGCTGGGTGCCCTTGCTACGCGCTTGCTCAGGTTTGACAGCAGTGGAGATGCATCTATAGCGCAGAATTTAGCATTACGCCAATGGCTACATAAGTTCTTTTTAACTGGGAGATCCACAGTGGCCCTACAAAATCCTGGATCGACCACTCGGATTACACGACACCACATCGTCCAATGAAACGCGGTCCCGACGAAAGTTCCCTATGCACGCGTCACGCTGTACTGGGACGGCGGCGTCATGACGTGGGAATCGAGAAAACAGCCGGCATCACAGTGTCGCTCTCATTCGCTCATAATGTCAGAATGTCCTCAAGATTTTATAGTTTGAAACTCCATGCAGAAGGATTTCGAGGGGGGGAGGAGGGAGTGCCCTTGCCGCAATGTAGCAAATCACGTTCAAACGCAGTAGCTAGGTGTACCTTCAGCCGTTCCCAGGGGCAGTGTTGTATTGATTGCGTTGCTCCACAGCACGGATACTATGTCGGACGCAGATATTGTCTGCGATAAAAGAGGTTGACGGTAAAGCGACGTGGGTATTATGTTACCTATAGTGGCTACACCGAGATGGCTTCGTATCAGCTAAAGAAATGACGTGGTGAGGGTAAGAGTTCATTATATGTTACAGGTAAACATTGCAGAGGCCATAGCAGTGCGTTCTGTCTATACAACATGAGATCTGTACCTGGCAGCAGAGTACTGTGCCGGTTGACCTAAAAATTAGCGGGGGAGCAGTTTCTTGGCGCAAGGTACGACCTAGCACTTTTTTATTGCATTCCTATTCGGCAGCGATGTTGGAGTGTCTGCGTTCTATTGCTCTTTAAACCTTCGATGATTTCTTCTAAACACAAAAAACCCGCAATAAGCATTACTGGTCTCGAATTAGTGTAATCGATTACCTTTAGTGAGGGCTTACCACTCTACCACAGTAGAGTATATTGTACTATAAATCATGGAACATTTTTTATCACTGCAAGAAAATTCTGCATGTTATCAGCGCAAGTAATGTTGCCTTTCGCGTTATTGGCAACCTTAATATGTTGGATACAGCGCCCCAAATCGTTCATAATTGCTCTAAACAATATTGAACTACTTCATAATGCGAAAGCATCACTGCAGGAAGTCTCGGTAGCCTCCACAGCGTCGCACGTGATGTGTGGAACGAAGTATAGTTCACTGCACCACGACCACGGAGGGCCACATCATGCTCCCAGAGAGCCACATCATGCTAGCGGCATCTGGTGGCACCGGTCGCGTGTGATGATTCCGTTCCGCCGCCGTCACGCAGCGCGGAGGCGGAGCGCGAAAGGCCGCGTTCGTTTCTTGCTCCGTCGACGCAGACTCCTTGCTTAGACTCTCAAAAAAGTGGCGCAAAAAAAGAAGCTAAATTCTTTTTCTAGTGTCGCCGTAATGTAGTTCTTGTGTAGGTCTTGCTCAGAGTTGTGCGTTACGCGTTACAAGTAATTTATTACATGTAATCAATTACATTTTCTTCTAATTTTTGTAATATAATCGACTATGCTTTCGAAACTGTAACGTTCTGGGTAATTCGATTGCATTTTCGTGTAATCAATTACTGTTTTCCTCCAAAATGAAGTTGTAACCGGTCTTCTACGGCAGTTCGCGTCTCAAAAATATGCGACGACTCTGTATGCACTTCCTGTCCGGCCACACGGGGGTCCCTACGGAGCCTGTTTTTTACACCTTTTCCTTGGCCTTACCGGCAACGCCTTACCCGAGCGCCAGCAACAGCGAAGCGTGGGGTTTCATAGGGGACATGGACACTAGCACCGAAGCAATGCTCAACTATAGGTTGGGGCGCAAGGCGTTCCAACGTTATAATACCGCCCTTACCTCCAGCGCATGCAGTGATAGGTCGGCAAAAAAATGTGGAGCTCACTTAGGGTCATTCGAGAAATATTTTTTATGCTTGGGGCTCACGCGGACTCCGACTCACCAAAGCTTTCCTCAACCGTACTCAGTCGCACTCAGGCTCACTAAAAGTTTGCTCAACCGGACTCAACCGGACTCACTCGGACTCAAACTCACAAAAATATTCCTCACCAGGACTCACTCGGACTGAGCTCACGCCTCAATCTGAGTCTGAGTGAGTGAGTCGACTCATGAATGAGTTTGCCGACCTATGCATGCATTGGGAGAATCGCGAGAGTGTTCAGTGCAGGAGCTGACCTCTTAACGAGGAAACGGGGAAGAATCAGCAACGGCAACTTTGAAACACAACTCCTGCTGGAAGCTAACAACGTGTAACACTATATATCACAGAAGCCACAGTAAGCCTCCGAGCCGACACGCAAGCCTCCAGCCTTCTCTCTGCCATGCAAGCCACAATAGTTCTCTGTAGTTTGAGTAAACTATTGCTATTGTGTTACGGCAATAAAATTTTGACGGAAAGTCAAGCAGAAGTAAACGATTACATTTCTGTAATTGATCAATTGCTTCTCTGAAGCTGTAATTGACCGCTGTTCTCAATTACATTTTAAGGGAAGTAATTTTAATTGTAATCGGTTAGTTACTTTCTGCAACGTGTGCAATTCTCATCTTGGTTTGGTTTAACTCCCGCGCTAAATCATGCGTCAATGTCGTTCTTGTGTAGGGCCTGGTTTATTTATGGGTCATTCCATGCCAAATCACCCAGCGTTTTTCCGACCATCACAAATATGGCTGAAAAAATTGCCACGCTTTTCTTGAAGTTCGAAACTCGTTCTGCTCGTTTATTTCTGTTGCCAAAAATTTTCCCGCCTGTTTGTGAGAGTCTGTAGTTTTGCGCCGACTGAGCTAAAGGGCATCAAACAACATTTTTTTTCAACGGGCGTTTATAGGATGCACTCAATAAAATGGTATTTCCGGCAAGCTAATGAAGTGATGTAACTGTAAAATTAATGACTTATTTATGTATATCGATTCTTCGAGGGCTTTTCGCACGAGCAAAATTGAATAAAGTTGCAAAGTTTGATATTTTTTTCCAGGAACAAGGCAAACTCAAAGGGTAGAAATAATTATATACTGGAAGCCTGTTCGACATACTACAAAAGAAAAATAATTTAGTCGCTGAAGGTGTAGCAAATCGTCTGAAAAAAAAATTGCGAATCTCACTTTTTTTAGAAAAGCTCTCAATTCATCGTCAAAAAACTTGCCTTGGTGGTCGGACTAAAAATATGCACGATACTTCATTTGAAAGCTCTATGTATTAGCTGAACATAGACAAAGTGACAAAAGGGCATTATTTTTTTAACTTGAGTAATATTTTTTTGAAATTTTGTATCTCCACCAGCTTTTCGCCGACGTAACTCAAGCGGCATGAAGCACTCGCAAAGGCAATCTTCAGCCCATGCCCACTGACCTGGGATGCAGACGTCAAACATGGTGCTGTATATAAAGTAATGGAAAAGGAAATGGGGTTGCTTTATAGACAGCACCATATTTGACGTCTGCATCCCAGGTTAGTGGGCATGGGCTGAGGATTGCCTTTGCGAGTGCTTCATGCCGCTTGAGTTACGTCGGCGAAAAGCTGCTGAAGATACAAAATTTCAAAAATATATTTCTCAAGTTAAAAAAATAATGCCCTTTTGTAACTTTGTCTATGTTCAGCTAATACATGGAGCTTTCAAATGAAGTATCGTGCATATTTTTAGTCCGACCACCAAGGCAAGTTTTTGACGATGAATTGAGAGCTTTTCTCAAAAAAAGTGAGATTCGCAATTTTTTTTTCAGACGATTTGCTACACCTTCAGCGACTAAATTATTTTTCTTTTGTAGCATGTCAAACAGGCTTCCAGTATATAATTAATTTCTACCCTTTGAGTTTGCCTTGTTCCTGGAAAAAAATATCAAACTTTGCATCTTTATTCAATTTTGCCCGTGCGAAAAGCCCTCGAAGAATTGATATACATAAATAAGTCATTATTTTTACAGTTACATCCCTTCATTAGCTTGCCGGAAATACCATTTTATTGAGTGCATCCTATAAACGCCTTTTGAAAAAAATTGTTGTTTGGTGCCCTTTAGCTCAGTCGGCGCAAAACTACAGACTCTCACAAACAGGCGGGAAAATTTTTGGCAACAGAAATAAACGAGCAGAACGAGTTTCGAACTTCAAGAAAACCGTGGCAATTTTTTCAGCCATATTTGTGATGGTCGGAAAAACGCTGGGTGATTTGGCATGGAATGACCCTTATAAATCCAGCGCTTAATCCTGCGCTAATATCGTTGCTTCTTAGATCTCGGTGTAGTTCTAGATTCTGCGCTTAATGCAGATCCGCTACCGTGAAGCCTTAGGAAGTGCTTAGCAGGGGCGGCACGGGCAACCCTGCGATTGCCTTGACATTTGTGTGTTTGCCACCGCCTCTGGAATCCCACGCTGGCCGAGGCGGTGGCGTTCACTCTTGCGCGGCGCGGGTGTCCGCCAGATGTTTCGCAGGTGCTTTTCCCGTTTTGAGTTAAACTGTCGCGATTAATTTTTCGTTACTTCCCTAGTTTATATATTTTAGACCCCATTACGTTTCTTCTTCACTGATTTTGAGGATTGTTAGCATTGTTTTAGGCCTGTATTGACCCCAGCTTGACCGTGCGACATGAGGCAGTGGATGGACGGTAAGGTGGGCCCCTAAAGAGCTACGCACTTCAAACAAAGTTCCCGAAGGGATTCGTAACTTTGACTGGCTGAGAATATGGAGCGTGTTACCGACGCGTCAGCGCCTCGTCGGGCGGCATGTTGCACCAAATGATAGGTGCGCGAATGGCGGGCAATACGAAAGCACTAAGCATGTTTATTCGAATGTCTCGGGACTAAATGTGTAGTCTTGCATTATTGCAGACTGCGTAAGATTGCGTCTAGCGTATAAGTTAGGTTGGTGCAATTTATAAGTGTTCAGTGTATAAGCGCCCATAGCGCTTGCGTGTATCGGTTATATAAACTTTCCTGGATGGATGGGAACATGGATCGGTCGACCCCTTTCCGACGGCTTTTGGTTTTCCTATAGTAGAGTACGCACTACTCTAAATCGTCCCCAATTGTTATAAACACGATATTTATGGTGTACGGTGGCTAAAAGTATCATGCAATTTTAGGGCCAGCTTACCGCTCTCTCATAGTATAGGACATGGTTCTTTAAATCGTCCCCCTTTTTGACAAAAATATGTCACGACAGTGAACTGTTGCAGGATGTAGGATGCAAGGTTCAGCCGAACAGCGGCCCTTGCTGGCCGGGCTAACCGGACATCCTGCGAGTATCAAGTAATTCTGCCTTATCTGCCCACAGGACGCGTCGCAAGCGACGTTCGAGCCTGACTGTAAGGTTAGAACACTAAGGTTTGAAAGCAACGAAGAGAATGCTGTCCTTCAAAGAACTTCGTGGGAAGGAACATCGCCGCCTCGTTGTCGATCTCCAGGATGGGCTTGGTCGATGTAAAGCGGGAGCGGTTTAGGGCTGTCGGCGGCAGCGACTAAGGATCGATTACCAGAACTGCATTATTAAAGTTAAAGAGTGGAATCACCAAAATCACCAGAAATAGTGGAATCACCTGGTTGTGGCGCCGGGCAGGCCTGCGCAGTGCCTACGACGTAAATGAACTGGTCATGTACGGCGGAACTGCAAAGTGCCACGATGCTCCATTCGTCGGCGATTTGGGCATCGACATTCCCAGCGCATCCGGTCATACGCCGCTGTTACGAGCGCGGCAACCAACGACGAATTTCGGCGAGTGCAGAATACGCAGCCACTTCGTTGGAGGAACGCTAGACTGTTTTGCCTGAAGGAGACCAAAATGCGTCCAACATCGCAGAGCGAGCAACTCTACGGTGGACACTAAAAAGGAGAACGTAAAAGAAGACGTACAAAGCCAACCATTTGTATGGCAATGGTAGCAGTGGCAAGGCGCGAGTTGCCAGTGCAGGGAATGGCACGCGCGTCTAATACACGGACTCGTTGGTTAAGCGACCGTTGGAGAAGTCTGAGGACAGAGCCAACGACAGCAGGGTAAAGGTGCCACCAGTGAAGGCCACACTGGCCCGGCGCTTTGGTCTGAGTACGAGACCCAATGTGCGAACTGAACGGCTCGAGACCAAATGGAGCTGCAGCAAAATGACGCCGGACCACCGGGTGGCAAAAGTAGGCTCCAGTTTACCACTCGCTGATTGACCAGGTTATCGAGGTCTAAGCTGTCCAGGACATAAAAGTGGACAAGCAGGCAGAGGAACATGAACCTGGAACATGATGCTCCGATTTACGTCGAAATGTGCCGTTGTAAGTCACGTAAGGGGAACCTCGGCTGTTTGTATACATTTTTTAAATGGTTCGGGAATCGATTGTCCAAAACCGCTTTTCTTATGACTACGAAATAATACTTATTTGTAATTTCATTACAAGCGAAATCGAATGGCGCGTCATTTCTGTCTATGCGCCAAGCCTAGGCAGAGCGTTATAGTTTCTTTGCGATGATTGATCAACATTCGCGTGCGCCAGAGCAGCTTGTTCTACTGGGTTATTTTGATTGTCTATTGAGCGCGAAGGATAGCATTAGTCGCTGTCCGGTTAGAGACAGAAGCGTCGAACTACTCTATCAGTTTTTTAACGAATCCAACTGACAAGACGTAGCTGAATGCCTCGATGCAGGCCGCGATGTTTATTTTACACATTTTCAGGCCACCGGTAATGTGCGTCTGGATATGATATATATGGTAGGGGAGGCGGCATCTAAAAGCAATAGCTACGCAGTAGTGCCTGTTTCTTTCTCTGAAAATTGTCTTGTACATTGTAGCGTTTGACTGAAGCAAAAATACAAATTTAATTCGAAATTATGAAAATTTAACGCAGAATGACTTAATGTAAACGCTTTAAATAACTACGTGATTGAGGGCATCAAGAATATTAATTTATTGCCGGCTGTAATATTGGCGAGGAACGGGAACTGTTAAAGCAACATGCTAAAATGAAAGCCATTTCCAGATTTTCTGCTTTAAAACATGAAGAAAGAAGACTTCGCTAACGAACATCTTACATAAAATTACACCATCTCCCGCTAAAGGGGACCATGAGGCGATGCGAAGCCGGAGCACTTGCACGATCGCGTTCCGTTGGCGTTCGTTGGGCATGCTACCGACCTCGCGTCGTGGAACGCGAAGAGGGACGCTACGCGCGTCGTATCTTCCATCTAGCCTGGCCGTTAATTCTCACAGGGCGAGCGGGGAACGCGGCCTACAGGCGGGCGAGAGGGGGCAGCGTAGGAGAGGAGAGAGAAGGGGAGGGGACGCGCATGCGCTCGAGCTCATCGCGGCGTTGAGCAGGAGAGAATTTCGGCATGTCTAGCCCGCGTTTCAGAGGAAGAGTGGAAAGGGGGAGGGGAGAGGGGGAAAGTGGAGAGGAGAAGGGGAGAGGGAAAGTGGGGGGGAATGGGAGAGGGAAAGTGGAGAGGAGGTGTGGAGAGGGGAGGGGAGAGGAGGTGTGTGGAGAGGGTATGCGCATGCGCAGTAAGGGTGGTCAGAACGCACACCACCACCACCACCACCACCACCACACCACCACCACCACCACCGGATTGAGCTCCGCCTTAAGATACTTCGCATCTAAAATACTCACGAAAGTATTGGCAGGCAGACTGCAGTCCGTCATTACAGAAATGGTTGGTGAGCACCAAACGCGTGGCTTCCAGGGGCGTTCAATTTTCACGAACACAAACACGATGGGCTGTGCCCTCAAGTGCTGTGATGATTTCCATTCTTTGGTTGCGATCCTGCAGCCAGATTTAGAAAAGCCTTTTAACCGTGTACAACATGATGTGCTATTTGCCATACTTCAACATGTTAATGTTAGACAGGTAATGACAGAGGGAGTAGTCGTGGTGTGTAAGAACTGTACCACACGATTAATTATTAACAAAGTGTTGGGCGCTCCCATTAATTTGGAGCCATGATAGCGACGTTCGATTAATCTTTTTAATCGCTTAACGATTAATCGTTCGCCCCTTTAGCCATTAATCGGTGAATCCTTACTGATGACAGTTGTTTTATCGATTAATAGATTAATCGCCATTTTTTAAGGGCGCATTCAAAAATACTTTTTTAATTGTTACAGTTTTACGTACCAAAACACCGATATTACTCTGACGCACTCTGTACTGGAGGACTCGGTAAATTTCGACCTTGTCGTGTTCTTTAACGTGCACCTAAATCTAAGTACACGAGCCTCCAGCATTTTCCCCTCGATCGAAAATAGCGGCCACCGCGGACTGCATGCATCGAACATAAGCCGTTCCAGTCAGCAGCCGAGCACCGTAACCACTGTACCACCGCAGCGGCTGATATTTAAAAAAAAAGGCTGAAACAGTTTATACTCATATGCAGTTTGTGCAGCCGCGCCTTCCAAACTAATGAGTAGAGTCCGGATCCTATTTATTCGTTGAGAAGAAAGATGAAAAACACGAGCGCGCAAGAGCTTGACCAGTCATATTTACTTTGTTAAATAAGAACTATTATTCCTGCTAAGGAATTGTCAAGCACTAAACAGCATATTATGTAAAGCTAAACAAAACAAATATAGGCGACGATGGAGACTTGAAGTGATTACAAATAATAATATTAATTGTTCAGGTTTAACGTCCCAAAGCCACGATTTGATTATGAGAGACGCCGTAGGAGAGGGTTCCGGAAATTTCGAACACCTAGGGTTTTTTACCTTGCACCTAAATATAAGTACACGGACTTCAAGCATTTTCGCCTCCATCGGAAATGCGGCCGCCGTGGCCGGGATTTAGTGATTAAAAATCGCCGAACCAGGAGTGTTGCTGGGGTGTAGTGTAAATGTGAATGCCACTACGAATTGGCACTAATTATTGAACGCATATCATGAGTTTCAAAGCCTGGGTTCAAGCCCAGTGATTCCAATAAAATGTACATTGTACAGCAGCCGAGCCATTCAGGATGATAACGTAAGAAGGAGTAATAGCGCAGAGGAATCTGACATCCCACCAGTATTGACAGAAGTAAAGAAAGCCCTAAAGGGAATGCAAAGAGGCAAAGCAGCTGGTGAGGATCAGGTAACATCAAACCTGTTGAAAGACGGTGGAGAGATTATGTTAGAGAAACTGGCCACCCTGTATACGAAGTGCCTCTCGACGGGGAGGATACCAGAATCTTGGAAGAATGCCAACATCATCTTGATCCATAAGGGGACGTCAAAGACCTGAAAAATTACAGGCCCATAAGCTTACTGTCGGTTGTCTACAAGCTATTTACAAAAGTAATTGCTAACAGAATTAATACGACATTAGAGTTCAATCAACCAAGGGACCAGGCAGGATTTCGTACAGGATTCTCAACAATAGACCATATTCATACTATCAATCAGGTGATAGAGAAATGCGCGGAATACAACCAACCCCTATACATAGCCTTCATAGATTACGAGAAGGCATTTGATTCGGTGGAGACATCAGCAGTCATGCAGGCACTGCGGAATCAGGGCATCGACGAAGCCTATATAAACATAATGGAAGAAATCTACAGCGGATCCACGGCCACTATAGTCCTCCATAAAGAAAGCGAGAGAATCCCAATAAAGAAGGGTGTACGGCAGGGAGACACGATCTCTCCAATGTTATTCACCGCGTGTTTACAGGAGGTTTTCAGGGCCCTAGATTGGGAAGAATTAGGGATAAGAGTTAATGGAGAGTATCTCAGTAACCTAGCGATTCGCTGATGACATTGCATTGATGAGTAACGCGGGAGACGAATTACAGCTCATGATTACTGAACTGGATACGGAAAGTAGAAGAGTAGGTCTGAAAATTAATATGCATAAACTTAAAGTAATGTGGAACAATCTTGGTAGAGAACAGCGCTTTGCGATAGGTGGCGAGACACTGGAAGTTGTAAAGGAGTACGTCTACTTAGGACAGGTAGTAACCGCGGAGCCGAACCATGAGAGTGAAATAACTAGAAGAATAAGGATGGGTTGGGGCTCATTCGGCAAGCATTATCAAATCATGAATGGTAATCTACCACTATCCCTCAAGAGGAAGGTATATAACAGCTGCATCTTACCGGTACTTACCTACGGAGCAGAAACCTGGAGACTTACAAAGAGGGTTCAACTTAAATTGAGGACGACGCAGCGAGCGATGGAAAGGAAAATGATAGGTGTAACCTTAAGAGACGGGAAGAGAGCAGAGTGGGTCAGGGAACAAACGGGGGTTAATGACATCATAGTTGAAATGAAGAAGAAGAAATGGATATGGGCTGGGCACGTAGCACGTCGGCAGGATAACCGGTGGTCATTAAGGGTAACTGACTGGATTCCAAGAGATGGCAAACGCGTGAGGGGGAGACAGAAAATTAGGTGGGTAGATGAGATTAAGAAGTTTGCAGGTATTACGTGGCAGCAGAAAGCACAAGACCGGGTTGATTGGCGGAACATGGGAGAGGCCTTTGCTCTGCAGTGGGCGTAGACAGGCTGATGATGATGATGATGATGATGTGTTATACATTAACTTAATGTTGTAGCGATGATCGTCTTACGTGACAAGGGACGGACGGAAGGACTGTTTTCTTGTTCTGTCGCCATATAAAATCTTACCATTTTCAAAGTGCTCTCCAGTACGCGATTTAAAGCTGACTTGGATGCCAGTACATAGAAGGAAAATTTAGACATTGCGAAAATTTTCTGCTAAACCCGCGTTTCGGCGGTCGCGGGGTGCGGCATCCGTAGGATCCATTCCATACGCTGAAGAACCCTAGGAAGAACGTTAAATACGGCATGCCGACACCGCCCAAAAACAACCTTCTACGGAAGGACAAAACCCAGAACGATACTCTAAGCTTACGCATCACTTAGACAACGCCCAGTGGATGTTTGGTGCGGAGCTTTTGGTCGATTCCACGAAAGATCGAAAAAGGTGTATATTTGATGTTTTCGATTTTCCTGATAATTTTGTATGTTGTGCACATATGATTGCACAGCACGAAATCGCAGTTCGTTTTCAAATAAAAAATTTTTTCAACACAGCAAAATTCGACAAGTGTCGCCGGTTGACGACGACCATTTTACGAAGAGTGCGTTTTCGTAAATTCGCAATCATGCTGGCAGCTACTGAAGCTATATATTACAAATATCTTTCTTTTTGGCGGAAGTATAAGTAAAGAGGAAATAGCTCTTATCATTTCATGGAATTCTGAGTAAATTATGTATTTTTAAAAATTCACGAAAAACGCTGCGTTTTTGAAAATCACTCAAATTTGGGACGCTATGGCTACTTCTGTGAACATCTTAGCTTGTTCATATTTGCAGTATGAATAGGCCTTTATGTGAATAATGAACCTCTGCATTTGTATTTCTCTAATAATTTTCAAAGTAGTAAATTTTCATGCTCGAAACATCAAAAAGAGAAAAGTGCTCCTCCATTCAAAAATCTATAATAAAAGAAACCCAATCTCAATTTTGTTCAAAGTCCCCCAAAGTGTTTTCAAAGGACTGCAGAATGATATTATGAAAAAACATGTTGCATCATTTTTATTACAACAAAAGCAGAAAATGTCAAACATTGTGTTTCCAGAGCGTGGTGGCTACTGCGCAAAGGACATCTCTAATAACAAGAAAATACAGTAACACGTCTTTTTTCTTTTCTGAGCTTCGCTAAACAACAGTAATGATCTATGGTCGGAAATTGGGAACTGTTTTGTAAAGAAAAAGACCGTTACACTTAAATGCATTCGCGTGGTTTGCGACTTCACGCCAGTGTTAGACATCCCTCAGTCCACAGTATGCACTTTCAGTTGTAGCCTCCTTTTCTTTCATCTATTTCAGTTGAGTATAATTCATATCTTGAGTGCTAAAGAACGCATTCCCTCCATGCGTCTCTTATGATGATGTGCTGTGCCAGAATTGAGAGATTGGTATAAAAGCCAAGGTCTCTTCATGAATGGAAATGAATTTCTGGAGAGCGGTCGCCAAGAGGTGTGGTTTTTGTTGGCCCAAATGTGTACGTTGTCAAACCTTATGTGATCAATGCAGAGTTTAAAAAGAATCGATTACGTGAAGATTGGTGGCAGCAGTTCTGGCCACGGACAAAACACGTTTTGTTTGCATTGCATCTGCTTTGTTTTGCATATCCTTCTTTCTCTTGAAGGAGTGCTGGCAGATCTGGTTTCCCTCTTGAATTGAGCGCGCATCCTGCTTCATGACCCTCCGCAAAAGAGTCTCGGATCCGATATCTTCTACGTAACGAAAATTCTGCTGCAGCGGAATTTTCTTTTTGTGCACCATGAGGCAGTCCGTACAAAATCTCGGCCATGGCTATAACCCCTACCCATAGCCACCTTCAGAGCGTAGGATAGTGATCGCATCAAAGTGAAGCACAATCTGGATGCTTAACTTCTATCTCAGGTGGTGTTTGGCTGACTGGCACAGCCGTACTCGTTGCTGTCGTCTGCTCAGGCGGGCGTCCATCGCGCCGCCCTTTGCACCTGTCCGCCTAACGCATGCTACTCCGTTTACACGAAGGCGTGTAGCGCGGGCCACTCGATCCGCCACACAATGCGCACGGTGCGGATCCAGAGACCGGGCGGGAGAGCGACGAGCGGTGAAAAATGTATCGTGTAACCAACGCAATCGACACCCCAGCTTTTTCTCGTGCATAGCGACAAAGCCTGGCAAACAATGTGTGGCTGCTGTGCTTAGGTTGCACTGCGGTACTCGCCGTTCACCACTGCCGCCATTTGCGATTTCTCACATTCTTACAATGCATGATCGACTCAGCTACACATATTTCGCGTTTAGCTTCGTTACTTTTATATAAGCGCATTTACTAAAAAAATATCCAGAGGAATGAAAATGTCCGTGCTGCCCGTCGACGAGGAATGTAAGTGGTGTCGCAAATGCATTTAATTGGAACGATGTTTTTTTTCTTTACAAAACAGTTCCCACTTTCCAACAATAGATCATTACTGCTGTTTAGCGAAGCTCAGAGAAGAAAAAAGACGTGTTACTGTATTTTCTTGCTACTAGAGATGTCCTTTACGCAGTGGCCACCACGCTCTGGAAACACAATGTTTGACATTTTCTGTTTTTGTTCTAATAAACATGATGCAACATGTTTTTTCATAATATCATTCTGCAGTCCTTTGAGAACATTTTGGGGGACTTTGAACAAAATTGAGATTGGGTTTTGTTTATTATAGATTTTTGAATGGAGGCGCACTTTTCTCTTTTTGGTGTTTCGAGCATGAAAATTTACTACTTTGAAAATTATTAGAGAAATACAAATGCAGAGGTTCATTATTCACATAAAGGCCTATTCATACTGCAAATATGAACAAGCTAAGATGTTCACAGAAGTAGCCATAGCGTCCCAAATTTGACTGATTTTCAAAAACGCAGCGTTTTTCGTGAATTTTTAAAAATACTTAATTTACTCAGAATTCCATGAAATGATAAGAGCTATTTCCTCTTTACTTATACTTCCGCCAAAAAGAAAGATATTTGTAATATATAGCTTCAGTAGCTGCCAGCATGGATTGCGCAATTTACGAAAACGCACTTCTTCGTAAAATGGTCGTCGTCAACCGGCGACACTTGTCGAATTTTGCTGTGTTGAAAAAAAATTTTATTTGAAAACGAACTGCGATTTCGTGCTGTGCAATCATATGTGCACAACATACAAAATTATCAATAAAATCGGAAACATCAAATATACACCCTTTTTCGATCTTTCGTGGAATCGACCTTTTATTAGAGCAACGCCAGATGAGTTTTAAAGCAACGATGAATATCTCTCCGCCATCGCGCTATCTCCTTGTCTCATTTTCATTTCATTTATTTTGCCCTCCATCACAAAAAAGCATTAGAGAGAGGAATGGGGTGCATAATATAACAAATGAAAGCGAACAGAAGAACATCAAATTAATAACAACTACAATTAGGGGTGTGCGAATAGCGAAATTTAGAACCGAATCGAATACGAATCGATTAGTGACCATACCGAATCGAATGCGAATACCAGCCGAATGCTATTCGAATAGTTTGCGAATAGCAAGACAACCATTCGAAGGCAGGCCTAGAATTCTACAAATTCTTGTTTCAAACTAATATTAACGAACATTAAAAAGCATATATAATCTTTACATTTAACTGACAAAAGATACCACAATTATGCAAACTAAGGTTCTCGTACATAAGCTTTCAAAATTTTTTATGTATAGGATGAATACAATAGTCACATTAGTATTCCAGGTGGTAATTATAATAATTGTTCAGGTTTAATAATTGTAATATCTGGGGTTTAATGTCCCAAAACCACGATATGATTATGAGAGACAACATACTGGAGAGCTCCGCAAATTTTGACCACCTGAGGTTCTTTAATGTGCACCTAAATCTAAGTACACAGGCCTCTAGCACTTCCGCCTCCATCGAAAATGCGGCCGCTGCGGCCGGGATTCGATCCCGCGACCTTCGGGTCAGCAGTCGAGCGCCACAACCACTAGGCCAACGTGGCGGGTTTGCGAGGTGGTACTTTGTTACCAGCTTCTAAATAAAGGCTAAAAAATCTAATAAAGGCTAAATAAACTACCTAAAGGCTAAACAGTTTTAGATTAATCAGTATCATGAATCTCATGATAATGACAGTGGATGCAGGGCACATTTACTTCATCGACATAATTCCTTCATGAGGACATGAGTAAAGCCTTTGTAGTCCCGTAAAATCTTGCACTGCGTGCGTTTTGGCAATTCACTAATTAACAAAGCAAAAATGATCCCTCACTCTTCCAGCTTGTTGTTCCTTTGGTGTTTTGTCGCTGGTGCTCATTATTCGAAAAGTATTCGAAAAATGTTCGGTATTTCGAATATCTTTTATTCGATTCGTTTACCGAATGGAATACAACGCTATTCGCATCGTTATTCGAAATTTTCGACTATGCGCACACCCCTAACTACAATACATATGAATATACGATGTTAGGCTTCCGTTTAAATAAGGTGAAAGAACATTTTTAAATGCGCACGTATTTCTCTGCCAACTCGACGAGAAAGCTGTCCGTCCGTCTGTCCCTTTGTGGCATGAGACGATCATCGCAACAGAAAGTAAATATATTGATGAAACCAAATAAATATTATTGGCTTTGCTAAGTTTCGAACCAATTGACCCCACCGCTCTGACAGCGAGTGTCTTAATCGCTGGGCTAGACGCCATTTTGTTTAGTGCTTTATTGTCAGAACTCGACATGTATGACAACACAAATTCCATGGCAATAAATGACACACTAACAAAATAGACAGTCGTTGCCGTTCGTTACTAAGGCGTTACTTTGTCTTTTTGAAATCCCTTGAGCGCTGTCAGGGATTCCACCCCGGCCAACCACTCGGGTCCAGGAAGTTGAGAGTTCAGCAGTTCCAAGATACCGCTGCATACAATCACCAAAACATACGCGCACCATTCAGGCATGCGGGTCACAATGGTAGCCCGCTAGTATTGTACGAGTATTTCCCAACAGATGACGATGAAGAACTCCCGTGCGACCAAATCTCGCTCATGGGCTTTCACTGTTCACTGGGGTCAGGGCTGGGCAAAGATACTTTGAAATTGTATCGCGATACGATACAAGATACTCGGGCAAAAACTATTTGAGATACAGATACAAGATACTCGCGGAATAATTGTATCCGATACGATACTTCCCAATTGTATCTTAAGATACTTCGATACATTTGCAAATTTGCTGTTATAGATATATATAATGAAGCAGCAGAGGCCTATGTAGAAATGTGTTTACTTGAAAATTTCTTAACTGCGACCAGCTTTGTTTAACTTTAACAAAATACCTGTTTGTATCACAAGATACAAACTTTCTTGCTCAAGGCGTATTAGTTTCATTTCTAAACGAATTATTGGGATTTGTTTGGCTGCTTAACATAACAGCCCTTTAACTGCTACGCTGTTAGTCGTTTTTGCTTGACACTTCTGTAGTTTATTGGTGTCGCTGCCCTACTTGGCGACCAGCTAGCTGGTTACCATCTAACGATACGAGAAACAGCGCGACACACGGGACAGTGCAAGTGCCTAATTGCAAGTGCCTACTTGCACTGCAAGTGCCTACTTGCAAGTGCGTACTTGCAAGTGCCTCCACATGATGGCGCAAATACCGCTGTGCAGTCATACCTTGTCCGCAAGCGTATTGTTTTCGTAATACCGCCTCCACCGACAGGTGTACAGCACCAACAACGTTGGTAGCGATATTGTTTGTGACGCATCGTGTAAAGAAGATGAACTACATAGTCGGCGCTCACAATTAATTGAGCACATAAAACTGCAGTGATTTTTCATATTTTACTTATCTGTTGGCGTAAAGCGTTCGCTAGGAACATATTCACTAACGTGCAATCTTTTGCCACTTGTTCTCCGAGAGAACCTGAGCCGCCAGGAAACGTCTCAGACGTATTCTAGCCGCACATAACGCCGCAGGTTATAACTGCTATTCACACTATTGCCACTTCTAGCTCTGCTTACATGCGGATTTGTAACAATAAGAATACTTTAAGGTGACCTAAAAAAAGGAAAACGAATATACTTAAGTCAAATAGCAAGGTGGTTCCGTATTAAACAATCAAAGTGAATAAGAATACAGGGTGTTTCGCGTAAGTAGAACCCAATATTCAAAAAACAAGTGGTTAACCGCCGCTGATTGAAACCAAAGGTATTTGGTTTGCCGTCATGTGGCACTCGTTATGGTATGTTTTGTACTAAGCTTAACTGGTTAAATAAATAAGGTCAATTATGCGACATTCCGACATTTTTAATATTCACTTTAGGGCCAACTGCTCTTCGACACGTCGTAGAGCAAATTTAAAAACGGCCGACCCCATTTTTTTTGGCAGCGTACATGCGGTGTGGTGAATATTTTCGGGCTTTTAGAGAAAGCCAGTGAAATATTAAATAAAACCACGTTCGCAGACAGTTAAAAAATAAGAATAAAGCACAGAACGTATTTTAGCAGCAGGTTACAGAAGACATATTACAATAAACAGACGGGCGAAAAACTACGCAGAGGACTTTGTAATGGGACGCAAACGGAAGACGGCAAAGAAAGCGCTTATGCTAACAATCAAATGATTATTAAAAGAATTTCTCGAATAATTTAGCAGGAAGAACAAAGATACAGTACGTCAAAATATTTCCTGTTACGTAAATGCCGGTTCTATTGCATCTAACGTCAGCACCGATAGTGGGACGGTTGTTAGAATCTCCTTTGCATGTAAGTCGATCTGATCGTACTGTGTAAGTCAAGCTTGCATCGACAAGACCTTTCAAATCACTAATGTGTGAAAGGCGCGACACGCAAAGCAGCCCCCTTCTTGAATTCTTGAGAGATTGCAATGAAGCATCACGCAAGACAAACTTCAATAGCGATAGTATAGCGGCATCAGAAAAATTACACCATCTCCCGCTAAAGGGGACCATGAGGCGATGCGAAGCCGGAGCACTTGCACGATCGCGTTCCGTTGGCGTTCGTTGGGCATGCTACCGACCTCGCGTCGTGGAACGCGAAGAGGGACGCTACGCGCGTCGTATCTTCCATCTAGCCTGGCCGTTAATTCTCACAGGGCGAGCGGGGAACGCGGTCGACAGGCGGGCGAGTGGGGGGCAGCGTAGAAGAGGAGAGAGAAGGGGAGGGGACGCGCATGCGCTCGAGCTCATCGCGGCGTTGCGCAGGAGATAATTTCGGCATGTCTAGCCCGCGTTTCAGAGGAAGAGTGGAATGGGGGAGAGGAGAGGGAAAGTGGAGAGGGGAAGGGGATAGGGGAAGGGGGAGAGGGAACGTGGAGAGAGGAAGGGGAGAGGGTGAGTGGAGAGGAGGTGTGTGGAGAGGGTATGCGCATGCGCAGTAAGGGTGGTCAATACTTCGCATCTAAAATTCGTGCAAAAGACGCTGCACGCATTGGAGTACGCAGCAGAGTGCAGGGTCTATGAACAAGTGTCATGACATCAACACAACTAAAAAGAAAGAAAACATTTAGGGAAAAAAAAAGGGAGGCTGCGCGGAGACATTCGCACGCTTGTTTTTGTCGCGATGGCTCGAGCGCCATCACGTGACTCTGCTCTTAACCAATAGGGACGCTTAAACATCATCGCCTGTGCTCGCCGGAGCGCTCTGGCGGAAATATACAAGGATGTTACTATCGTCAGTTTTATTCAGGTGGCTTAGTGGCAGCAATCATAGAGTTTTCTAAAATTAAATAGAGGGGACTCTGGCGCTGCGATCGTTCAGCCACCATGGGAATGACGGGTAGTACACGGATTTGCCTAGTCTTCGTATATACTTGCGGGCTTCGAACGCACTTGTGGCTTTGTTTACTGCTGTGTTTTGGTTTTCTTTCGGATAAAAGAATGGATCGTTGTGAACATCGTGACCAGATTTTAATTGGTCAGCCTAAAAAAGTTAGAGTGGTGAAGTGGAACAGCTGAATTTTGCTGAACTTCGTTTTGCGACAAAGCGGATGCAGGCGACGTGGAGCTAAACGGAGCCGAAAGAAGGAAGTCTAGACAAATCCGTGTACTACCCACCATTCCCATGCTGGCTGAAGCGCCATGCGTTGCAGCTCCCATAGACACTAGCGCCAGAGTTCCCTCTAGTGTATCTATAAGAAACTCTATGGCAGCAATATCAGCTTGAGAACCGGAATTCCGGTCGACGTTTACTGTTTCGCACGGCGGTGTTTCTATAGCAGTATCTTGTATCTTAAGATACACGATACATTATTGAATGTATCGGAAATACAGATACAGATACTCGTTTTTCAAGACGTATCGCGATACAGATACAAGATACCCAAAGAGTATCTAAGATAGTATCGAAGATACATGTATCTTCGATACTGCCCAGCACTGACTGGGGTGAACAGCCACTCATGGAAGACGTTAAGATACGTTAACCACGTGAATGTGTCGTACACACTGTGCAAAACAAGTTCGAAAGGAGAAAACTTGCTGTGAAGGTTCATGATGGTGAAGCGCTAGAAGGAACGGAGGCTTTTGAAGAACACTGTCATGAACGTATATCCACAAGTCCAAATGGCATTCATTCCTGTGAAGGCTTCGCTGAATTTTGTGGTAGTGGAAAAGAACCCCTGTCGAGGACAAGCTGTAAATCCGACATGGAGTATTTTACATATAAGAAAAACATAGACGTTGTGAAAGTTTAATCTCAAACTCGCGGTGGTCGCGGGATGCGACCGCCGATGCCGCCCGAAAACAACGTTTTATGGAAGACAGCAAGCTACAATAAAGCTCCACGCTTAAAGATAGCCTAAAGAACTCCTGGAAGAGCTCCCATAGACAATTATGCATAGATTTTTCATTCATTCATTCATTCATTCATTCATTCATTCATTCATTCATTCATTCATTCATTTCTATGGCTATCCGTGTTCCTTATGTTAGATCCTACCCCTCGTTTGTGGATGAATTCATACCACATATTGAATCGGCCCCATTCCGAGCATCTTATTTATATTGCAGTCGTTTTATTAAAGGATGCTATGGAAACGTAGTTTGTTTTGGTTTTATAAAATTTACTGTGACGGTTATAATTAAACTATTTAGGGCAGACAGCTGGAAACTGAGATATAACCAGACCTTGCTCGGAGGCTTTTCAGGATGACTTTAGCCATGGGCTGTGGTGTTCATTTGGCTCCATCGACAGTGCCTACTTCCCGGGACCATGACTCCTATGCTGCCTCTATAAAGGCACCCTTTGCTGGCCTGCGTTAGGCAAAATCTTTAATTTGAAGCCGCATATGCGCGTACTTAAGTAGGCAGTAAGCGCGTGTTCTCTACATGCTTGAGTGCACAGGTAGTAGCAGTTGCTGGCTGATCTAAGTGTATGTGTATCTAAGTGGGAGCTAAAGAGCGGCCGCCAGAATCCTGGATCGACCACTCGGATTACGCTAAACTGAATCTGCCAATGAAACACGCAAAAGCTCAGCGTGAGATCACGCCGGAAGCTCCTTATGTACACGTTGCGTAAGGCAGTTCCGGAAGCTATTCCTGCTTCTGCCCTGTACGTGTTAATGGCAAATTTGGTCGCTGCAAAGCGCCACTACAGTTGCTAGCAAAGTGACGGTAGTGACCTATGCCACTCGTTCTGATATAATGGATCGACAATCAATTATATCAGCGCAGTTAGGGAGAAGTAGCCGTCGCAGAGGGAATCGCGCTGTACTACTGAAGAAAAAAAAGTGTCAGCCCGGCACACGCTTTTGCTTGGCAGGCTAAGTTGCAGCAGCACAGCCGTACAAGTTTAGAGCGATTAAAAACTTCCCCCAAATGAAATGTTTTTTTCCGATATGGTTTGGACGTGTACATCAGGGAACATCACAGGAAACGTTTTCACGGAGTGTTCGCTCCCCAAGGCTGGCGGCGTGACGTAACGCCTGTGCAGTCAGATGGCATTGAAGCAAAGCGCCTGACTCGGAAGGCCGACTTGAGACTCGAGAAAACAGTCGACACTAGAGGGCCGCTATAATTTCCCCGCAATGCACTCACCGCAGCATCACAGTCGCGATTCTTGCTCAGCATTCGGGTACGATTCCAGAATTTTTTCGTTGCTTCAGTAACTGTCTGCAAATCGATTAACCTAAAGGTGTAATCGAACAAGTCGATTAAATGAAAGGCAGACATCGATGACGATTCATCTTTGGGCGGGTCATTCTTCGTCGATTAATAGATTAATCTTTCGTCGATGTTACCACCCATACCCCCTGGTGCTTCAACAATCTCAGTGCCAGATTGCCCTCTTGTTTTTAAGAGCACGAAACTCTATGCAGGAAGCCTTGAGGCTGGGGGGGGGGGGGTGCACTTGTCGCAAAGTAGTCAATCGTGTCCAACAGCGGTAGTTAGACATTGCGCTTTCTACGTTTTTTATATACGAAGCCCTCAGACGTTACCAAGTCCAATGATGTACTGACTGTATTGCTCAGCAGAAGGGATAGTATGTCGGACGGGGATATTGTGTGCGATGGAAGAGGTTAACGGAAAAGTGACGTGGGGATGACGTTACATGTAGTGTCTACACCGAGACAGCTTCGTTTCTCCTAAAAGGATGATGTGGTGAGTGCAAGTGCCCATTCCATGTTACAAGTAAATACAGCAGACAGTATAGCCGCGCGTTCTGTCTATACTACATGAAATCCCTACCTTCCAGTGGACTACTGCCTCTGTTGACCAATAAATTAGAGGGCAGGCAGTACCTTGGCGCACCAAAGACCGAGCACATTTTTTAATGCCGATTCTCCACTGATGCTAGTGAGTGTGTAAAGCCGGGACAGCTGCATTTAGCTCTCCCATAGACCATAGTAGAATAGAAATTGCTCCGAATCGTGTATATTTTTACTAAACATAAAAGAACTCTCTTCTGGGTCTGTTCTGTTTTGTTCTTTTATGTCTGTTTCACAGGTGCATTCATAGTGATAAATTTCATTGTTTGCCACTTCATTCTCCTGTGCGCACATCCCGACGCATTCACAACGCACGCAGTTTCATGCGCATTCATGGTCACACGCAGGCATTTAACTCATCATCACTACCTCGAGCCATTGCACATTGGAACGATCTTCGTGATCACTTTGTATCCATTCTAATCGTGAAACATTCCGTGATAACCTGATTTCATTGCACTCTAGTATTGTATAACGTGGTTTCATCTTGCTGTTTGTAATCTTTGTTTCTATTCTTTTTACTTGTTCTTTTTTTCTTTTTGTCTATATTCCTCTTTATTGTTTTGTAAATATTGATGCCCCCCCCCCCTCACTCGATGCCCTTCAATGGGCCTGTAAATCATTTTGAATAAATAAATAAAAATAAGAACAATGAACTATTTTCTAATGCGAACGCAATCACTGCAAGGAGTATCGCTAGCCTCCACAGCGTCGCACCTGTGGAACGGAGTACAGTTCACTGTTCCACGGCCACGGAGCAAGAAACATTTAGGAGGTGCAACTCGGCTATTTCTAGCGGAGTGTGCTAGCGTCAGCTGATGTCAGAGAAGGAAATATGTGCCGGTTCCGTTGCCAAGGCAACCGGCCGCGTGTGATGCTTCCGTTCCGCCGCAGTCACGGAGCGTGTTCGGCCGCGTTCCTTTCTTGCTCCGTCGGCGCAGACTCCTTGAATAAACTCGCAGGCAACTGCCGCAAAAACAAAACTAAATTCTGCTGGTAATCTAGGGCTGGTGTAGTTCTTGTGTAGGTGTTGGTGCAGGCCTAGATCTTGCGCTTAATGCAGCACCACTACCGGGAAACCTGAGGAAGCACGGGCAGCACAGGCAACCCAGTGATTTCTTTGGCAATCATGCGTGTCCCACCGCCATGCGTGCGCGCTATAGCCGAGGCAGTGGCGCCTTCCCTTGCGTGGTGCGGTTATCAGCCAGATGTTTCAGAGGCACTTTCCGCAATTATAGGCACACTGTGGCCACGAATTCTGGGTTATTTCTGTAGTTTATACCGTTTTGGACTTTGTTATATTATTTCGCACTGGTTTCGAGCAAAGTTAGCCTTTTTTTTTAAGTCCTTTGTTTACCAGTACTTGGCCATGCAACATGAGACAGCGGATGAACAAGCCGGGGGCCCCTAAACTGCTATCTTCAAACAATGTTCCCGAAGTGGTGCTTAATTTTGACTGGCTGAGAGGATGGAGCGTGTTACCGACGCGTCAGCGCCTCGCAAGGCGGCATGTTGCATCAAATGATAGGTGCGCGTATTGTGGGCGATCCGAAACCACTAAGCATGCTTTATAGGAACGTGTTGCTACTTAGACTGTATTAGAGTATTATTGCAGTCGGCGTAAGACTGGGTCTAGCGTACATGTTACCCTGACGCAATTTATAAGTATTTAGTGCCTAAGCGTCCATAGCGATTGCGTACATACGTTGAATACACTTTGTTTTGTGGACAAATTATTTAATGCACAGATTGCTCAACACCTTCTGGACGGCTTATGGTTTTCCTGTTGTATAGAGTACGTACCACTCTAAATCGTTGCAGATTGTTCTAAACACAGTATTTGTGGTGTAGAGTAGCTAAATTATCAGGCAATTTTAGGGACCGCCCTCCCATACTAGAGCACGTGGGTCTTTAAATCATCCCCCTTTTTGCGAAACACATGTCGCGACAGTGAACGGACGCAGGATGCAGGATTCCGCGGAACAGCGGCCCTTGGTGGCCGCGATTACAGGACAACAAAAAAGTATCAAGTAATTCCGCCTCATCTGCTAGCAGGACGCGTCGATCGAGCGAGACTGAAAGGTTTGAAGGCTTTAGAGACGCTCTCAGGCGAACAGGACTGCTGTCTGACGTCCTTGCGCTTTGATTCTACCAGATTAATTATGTCTGGGCGGTTACCCTGACCGGAGAGGAAGCAACGAAGAGAATGCTGTCCTTCAAAGGACTTCATAAGAAGGGACATCGCTGCCTCGTTGTCAATCCCGAAGACCGGCAGATAAAACTGTGGCTAAATTGGCTGCTCCACGTAGTCACCGATGGGGATGTGCGGAAGGCATTCACTGTTTTCAGAAACGTTGTGGAAGTGAACCAGGAATCGTTTAGCGTTGACGGCGTCAGCCACTAAGGATCGCCGACCGGAACTGCGTTACTAAAGTTAAAGAGTGGAATTGCCAAAGTCACTAGAATTAGTTGAATCACCTTAATGTGGCGCCGGGGAGGCCTGTGAAGTGCCTACGGTGCAGAGGAACCGGTCACATACGGCGGAACTGCTAGGTACCACGGTGCTCCATTTCTCGGCAATTTCGGAATCGAGACGTCATCGTTCAGTCATACGCCACTGTTAAGCGCGGGGCAATCAACGACGAACTTGGCGAGTGCAGAATACGCACCGAGTTGGTTGGACAAACGCAAGGCTGTTTTGCCTCAATGAGACCAAAATGCGTCCGACATCGCGAAGCAGCCAACTACTACGGTGGACACTGAAGAGGACGACGCCCGAGATGTCCAAAGCCAACCAGTTGACATGACAACGAAATCAGTGGCAAGACGCGAGTTGCTAGGGCAAGGAATGGCACGCCCGTTTAACACCGGCTAAGCGGTTAAGCGACCATTGGAGAAGTCTGAGGGCACAGCTAACGAGAGCAGTGTAGATGGACCACCGGTGAAAGTGATCCTGGCGCGGCGCTCAGGCCTGAATACGTGGCCCAATGTACCGACCGAACGGCTCAAAACCAACTGGAGCTGCAGAAAAATGACGACGGACCGTCGGTTGGCTAAAGCAGGCTCAAGTTTACCGCTGGCCGATTGACCAAGTTATCGAAGTGTAAGCCGTGCAGGAGATAAAAGTGGAAATGGAGGCAGCGACTCGGAGTATGATGCTGCTATTTTTGTCGAAATGTGCCGTTGTAAGTCACGCAGAACTTCGGCTGGCTGTGTGCTTTTTGTTAAAGAGGTTCCGGGACCGATGTTTCAAAATCGCTTTTCTTGTGACTCAGGCAGAATAGTTATTTGTGATTTCATTACGAGTGAAATCGAAGGACGCGTCATTTGTGTCTTTGCGCAGGAGGACAGAGGGTGAATGTTTCATTGCGGTGATTAAGCATCTGCATGCGCCAAGGCAGTTTGTTCCACTGGGTGATTTTGATTGTGTGTTGAGCGCGAAGGATAGAAATAATAACCTTCCGGTTCGAGACAGAGGCGTAGAACTACTCTAGGAGTTTATTAATGAATCCAACTTAGAAGACCTAGCTGAGTGCCTCGAAGCAGGACGTGAACTTCGTTTTACGCATTTTCAGGGAACCGGCAATGCACGTCTGGATAGGATATATAATACACCTTAATTCATTCACACCTTCACTACTGTAATTTGATTTGGGGATCGACAACCAAAACTAATGTTATGAGGTTGATAACATTGCAGAAGAAGGTGATACGATATGACGAAAACCTTTTAAACAACGATGACACAGGCTTGTACTTTCTAGAACACTGTGTTGCAAAAGTGAATCATTATATGAGTTGAATTCGCTCTCCTATGTTTATAAGGAAATCAAGCTCAATCCTTCTAAATATACTGAACTGCAATCCAGTAGCAATGTGCCTTATAACTTGAGGCGCGACTATTACAGAATTCCGCTTGGGTGAACCACCTATGGAACCCAAATGCTAACATATTAATTCCACATCTTCTCAACAGACATGTACAGGCTCTATAAATTACACAGAAATCACTGTTCTTCTACTCTTTCAAAAAAAAAATGCCAGAACTTACCCCCTCTCCTGTCCTCAAGATTAAAGAGTAGTGTATGCACTAGTCATAGGTTCCTTAGGATTGGTTATTTGTTGTTTTGTGGCTTTTCTTTTTTATTGTAAAACCATGCATTTTGTTCACCTTGTATGAAACTGCGTGTGTACATATTATTAACAATATATAATGTTATTTCTGATGTCTATGCTCTGAGTGTGCATTCGGGTGCTAGGGTCTCGTCCGGCAGAGTACATCTGCCTTTTGCGCTTGAATGCAAGATATGTTTTGGTCTGAAATAAAGAGATAAATAAAAAATAAATAAATGTATAATGAAGGGGAGACGATCTCTAAAAGCAATAGTTACACAATTGTGCCTGTTTATATTCTCTGCACATTCTCCTTACAGTGTAGGGTTGTATTGAAGCATAAAGATAAAAATTATTTGGGATTTCGGATAATTATTTGGGAAAATTATTTGGGCCAAATTTATTAGTCATGACGCTTTCAATACCTACATGACGGAATGCATCCAGAATATTAAATTTATCGATGGCTGTAATATTGGCGAATAATGGAAACTGTTAAAGGAACGCTTTAAAATGAAGGTCATTTTCAGACCTTGTGCTTTAAAACATGAAGAAATTTCGCTAACACGCACCAACTGTAAAATACTCATGAAAGTGTTGGCAGCCAGATTGCAGTCCGTCATTACAGAAATGTTCGGTGAGCACCAAACCCGTGGCATAAAGGGGCGTTCAATTTTTACGAACACACACACGATGTGCTGTGTCCTCGAGTGCTTTTCATTCTGCGGTTGCGATCCTCCAATCTGATATAGAAAAGCCTTTTCACTGTGCACCGCATGATGTACTATTTGCCATACTTGGGCGTGGTAATGTTGGATCGGTTATTTCAGAGAGAGTAGTCGTGGTGTATAAGAACTGTAACTACACGATTAATTATTAACAAGATGCAGGGGGGCTCCCATTACGTTGGAGCCATGGTAGGGATGCTCGATTAACCTTTTTAATGGTTGAACGATTGATCGTTCTTCACTTTAGCCATTAATCGGTGAATCCTTATCGATGCGAGTTTTCTCGTCGATTAATCGATTAATCTCCACTTCTGGCGGGCCCATTCAAATGTACTTTGTACCTTCTGGGGTTTTACGTACTAAAACACCGATATGATTATGAGGCACTCCTCAGTGGAGGACTCGTTCGTCGTTTTAGCCTTTAATCGATTAATTCATTTCGATGTGATGTTTTATTCGGTTAGTCCACATTTATGACGAGTGCTTTAAAAAGAATATCTCATTCTATTGAGAGGCATCGTTCGCGTTTGATGTCGATCAAAGTCTTTCTATGAGACGCGCTAGAGTTTGCATATGCGCATTCACGGCTGCGGGAAAATTCGCACCTTCGCGCATTGTACACAGGGGGCCCGTCGTCTTTGGCTGATGTCACGCACTTAAGCACCTCTGGCCATCATCCATGGACGATTCGGCAGCAAGTAGTATTTCCTCAAAGCCTGCGTACTCGAGCGCACCACAATCGGGGGCGCTATCGGCGGCCAAACTGGTGGAAACGTCGCACCAGAAACATGCAGCGTGGCCGATGGTGGGGAAATCCCGAGAAAGGTAAAAGAGTGACGAGGAGGAAGGGGAAGTAAATAAGACGCTCGCACTCGTAGGGACGGCATCTTTTCTCCGTTTGTCAGTTAGATATTGTGGAAGCCCTCGGTAACGCTATAATTACGGACTGACGTGATCTCTTCCTTGAGGTCCCCCTTGTGGGATTGCACAGCAACATACTGGCCTCAAAGAGACCATCGGTACAGGCATCTGCGGGAAATAGAGTGACATGAGTTTTTGCCTCCCAGCTGGAAAGACGGCGCCTGCGCCATTGTACTCTACGGGTTTCACCCGGTCGCTTGCCGTAACTCTGCGCTACACGCACTTATTCAATCGTGCGTACAGCCGGAACTGTAGTATTAATAATTTTTGCTGTTCAACATACAAAACCACTATATGATCATGAGGCGCGCCGAAGCGATGGGCTCCGGACATTTCGACCACCTGGGGTCGTTTAACCTGCACCTAAATCTAGGTACACGGGCCTCATGCAATTTCGCGTCCATGGAAAAAGCGGTCGCCGCGGCAGGAATCCGATTCCGTGACTGTCATGTCAGTCGAGTACCGTAACCACTAGACCACTGTGGAGCCCGAACTGTGATCGTTGTTTAATGGATCAGGCATTAGAACATATAGTACTTCGCGACTGTCCCCCTTTCGTGTCACTGCAAAAGCTGGCTTTTTCTACAAGATGGCTGACGTGGGAGTGCAAGCATTAGCTGAAAGCTACATTTCCCCGAAAATATACGACCATACAGTATTACCACATGCTACAAGTGAAGGAAAGAGATTACTTTTAAGGGCACATCTTTCTTTGTTAGAAAAACTAATTATGAGAACAGACAATAATGCCAAGGAAAATATAGCGGATGTTATTTGTAATAATTGGGATATAAATGTGAAGAAAGTAAAGTGGACGAAAAGATAACTTGCCGCCGGCAGGGACCGAAGCTGCGACCTTCGAATAACGCGTCCGATGATCGGGCGAGTTAATAACGCGGTCATCCCCCCGTCCACTTTATTGGGTATATATGTGCATTTAAACATGGGGGGGGGGGGGGTTAGTCAGCGCCGATCGCAGCCATGGCGGCGAGTGTGGAACACTCTTTTTCTGCTATTTGGCGTCACGAAGCACGTGATCTTTTCACGAGCTGGCAGCTGACCAATAGGGATTATTGGTCATATTGCGAGCTGCTCATATTGCGAGCTGCCCAGAGCAGCCTCCCATGGCTCCTGGTGATTGGCCCTTGAGACGGGGGCTTGGGTTTTTGTCTGTAATTTAGAAAGACGGGATTAAAGTCGGCTTTGGTTCTACGACACTAGTTGCAGCGAGGAGACGTTTCACCGTGAGCTATAAAGGAGAGAAGGAAAGGAGGCTTATATGTAACAGCACAATTTCATGAGAATAGAGCATACAACAACAAAATACAAATTAGTGGTCATCCGTTACTGTGGCGTGGCTTTGTCTTCTTGAAATTCCTTCAGCGCTGTCAGGGATGCGACCCCGGCCAGCCACTCAGGTACAGGATGCCGCGAGCTCAGCACTTCAAGATGCCGCTGCATACAATGGCCAAAGTATACCCGTGGCGTTCAGGTATTCGGGCCACAAAGGGTAGCCCGATGTGATTGTGCTGGTGTTTACTGACAAATGACAATGAAGGACTCCCGTAGGGCCAGATCACGCTTACGGACCTCCACTGCTCACTGGGCTCAACACCCACTTTCGAAGAAGGTGAATATATCTGAACCACGTCAATGTGTTGTTCACGGCGTGCAAAACAAATTTGAAATGAGAACACTTCCTGTGAAGCTTCATGATGGTGAAGCACTAAAGGGAACGGATACTTTTGAAGAACACTTCCTGTGAAGCTTCATGATGGTGAAGCACTAAAGGGAACGGAGACTTTTGAAGAACACTTCCTGTGAAGCTTCATGATGGTGAAGCACTAAAGGGAACGGAGACTTTTGAAGAACACTTCCTGTGAAGCTTCATGATGGTGAAGCACTAAAGGGAACGGAGACTTTTGAAGAACACTTCCTGTGAAGCTTCATGATGGTGAAGCACTAAAGGGAACGGAGACTTTTGAAGAACACTATCAGGAACGTACACAACACGCCCAAACGGCATTCATTCCTGTGAAGGCTTTGCTGAATTTTGTGGCAGTGGAACAAATCCCCTCTCGAGCACAAAATGTAATGCCGACATGGAGTATTTTACGCATAAGGAAAATTTAGACGTTGCGAAATTATAATGGGGAGCTCGCGGTGGTCGCGGGATGCGGCTGCGGGGGCCGTCCCATACCACTGACGATTGCTAGGAAGAAGGTTAAAGACGCCATGCCAATGCCACCCGATAAAAACATTTTATAAAAATTGCAACCATGTTTAACTGATGCTTACGCATCACTTAAACAACTCCAAGGAGGTCAAGAAAGCCGCCTTGAACAATTCCAGAGGCGATTCTGCGTGAATTTTAGAGTGCAGCCCATAGGCGCCCGTTCCTGCGATGAGCGCCGTCGCCGCTGGCGTCGGCGTAACCGATAGAGGGAACGAGGACTAAAGAGTGCTAACGCTGACGTCGCTTTCTTCCTGCGTCACGAGCGCTGGTCCCTCGGTCGGAGCTCGTGCGCGTAGAGGGCTGGCTTCGCTTGTCGTAACGGGGCTGTCGGCGTTTCGCTTGGCTTGCATAGCGCACTGCAGAGGGATGCTCGTAGCACTCGGGCGCTGGTAGTCTTTGTGGTAATATGTAACGAATGTTACATTGCTGCAACTGCGGGCAGCCAAAATTTCAAACACAGTTGTCGTTGGCCCAACACGAAGCTGCGCTCAGAATTGGAATTAGGCAGTATCGTAAATGTCCGTCAACATTTTCAATAATTCATTCATTTATTCATTGCTGTGGCTATTAGCGTTTATTTTTGTAGATCTTGTTCCTTGCGTGGGAATGATATCGTAGCAGACGTTTATTCGGCACCATTCCAAGCATTTCCTTTACCTTGTAGTTCTTTGCTTAAAGGACAAAATAGAAACGTAATTTATTTTGCTAGTACATCCATTGTACAGGTTCTAAGCAAAGCTGTTTTGGAAAGGCAGTCGAACTCTGCGGCCTAACCAGACCTTGCTCGGAGGATTTCAGTATGGGTTAAGCCGGGTGTGCATTTTACAATTACCTCCATTGACGGTTAGATTCACTTTCCTCGTCATCTTATCCCGCCTTTAAAATGGTACCCTTTGCTGACCTTTGGTAGGAAAAATTATGACTTAATAATGTGAAAGCTCGTGCATCCGAACTCGAAGGGGACTATAAAACTGTTTGAATTAACAGGTGGTCATTAGAATGAACGGACATTGCGCCACACTGCGTGGCCAGAAACCAAAGAAGCCACCTCTCGACTCGTTATCGCGAACTCGTCGCTAGCACACGCTTGCGGTCGGGTGATTTCGTGAATTAGGTTCGTGGAACTGTAACGGCGAGCAGAAATAACTGATCAGTCAGTGATACGCCAGAAACAAGCACCCACGCGTAATCATGTGAGCAGTACGTCTTAATGTCGAAATTTTGCGCTCCAAAGCACGTTTATTTACATGTCAGAGTTAATGCAATAAAAATTAAAACTTTGCCTGCGTTTTTTCTGTCGTCACTCCATGAGCATCCTTTTGCAGCTTGTCCAATAGCTATAGCGAGCGTTTTACTTTTCATCTGCTGAGAAATGCCGCTGTTTGGTTGTTTTGCATCTCTCGCAAATTTGGTTCGGTTTGGTTTTGCAACATAATGTGATCACTCTGGGCGGACTTCTGCGAGCAGCGATGAAAACCAGGGGCTCCCAGTTCGAATTAACGGTTGTGGATGGCGACGAGTACGAATTTTTCAGTTTTAAATTTGTGGACCCAACGAACTTGTGAGCAGCCAGGGTGCAAGCGCAGAACCCAAGCCAATCTAAGGGTTCTTGCGCTCGCGTTGTCCAAAGACCCAAAAATCGAAAACTAGCGTGGACCCAGTCGCCAAGGCGTATTCCATCGCCAGCTGAAACGACGCAAACGCAGCGGGGGCCATGGGGCAGGATGGCGAATGTCTCGCATAATTTTAATTTCCTAACGCGTGGCGCCCGGTGCGTTTGACCCTGCGCCTTCTGCGTTCTACCCAAATCTCAAACTGTGCTGCTCCTCTGAACGCAACAGCAGCCTACCCAACGCCTATCCAATTGCTTGGGTCCCCAATTCTAAAACTCACTAATTTCAAGCCGCATATGTGCGAATATGAGGCTGCAGCACAAGTGATCACCCCATGCTCGAGTGCGCAGGTACTAGCAGTTGCCGACTGATGTGAGTGTATGTGTGTAATGACGTTTTAAGTGCGTAGCGCTTTAGGGGCCCGCCTTGTCCATTAGTAGGTCTCATGTAGCGCGATCACGCTCAAAATCAAGTGGTCAATACCGCCCTAAAACAATGCTAGTAATTCTGAAAACCCCGGTAAACAAACCAACAAGTTCTAAAAAATGGGACCATGAGGCGATGCGAAGCCGGAGCACTTGCACTATCGCGTTCCGTTGGCGTTCGTTGGGCGTCCTACCGACTTCGCGTCGTGGAACGCGAAGAGGAACGCTACACGCGTCGTGTATTCTCTCTAGCCTTGCCATTAATTCTCACAGGGCGAGCGGGGAACGCGGTCGTCAGGTGCGCGAGGGGGGGGGGAGGGAGCGTAAGAGAGGAGAGGGGGTGGGAGGAGACGCGCATGACCTGGCGCTCATCGCGGCGTTGTGCAGGAGAGGGGCACACAATCTCCCGCTAAAGGGGACCATGAGGCGATGCGAAGGAGCGTTTCGGCATGTCGAGCCTGTGTTTCAGAGGAGGAGGAGAAAGGGTAGTAGAGAGGGGGAAGAGGGAGAGGGGGAGTGGAGAGGGTCTGCGCATGCGCAGTAAGGGTGGTCACGCCGCACACCGTCACCACCACGACAGGTTTGAGCTCCGCTATTAGATGCATCGTATCTAAATAATATAATTAACAGGAATATATCGAAGAAGTAATCGCAATAATTGTCTTGAAATCCTTGAAGCCCTTCGGAAACATGCCGCTGACCCCACCGCAAGAGAGGACGCCGCCGCCTCGCCAAGCACACGATTGTTGCGCCTTCGTCGCTGCATCGTAAGGAGGAAACAACCTTACGGAACGCCCTGCATGCGAAACGTATCTCAACTGCCGTAACAAGCGGAAAGCCGATAAAGCACAGCAAAAAGTAGCGCGCATATCGCATACCGCGTTTGTGAATCTCTTAAACAAAATTGTACTCGTGACGGGGAAACGCTACATGGTTAACTCAAACATTGACGTTATCGATGGTTTATTAAGCGTAGCAGTGGGATCAGGAACGCGAGTAGCTGGGTGCTCTTGCATCTCGCCGCTGAGGTGCACACTCTCATGCCTCTGAGGGAATGCCGCATTTATCCGCTCCTGAGGAACTGGGAAGAAACACAGAGTGCAGTCTTCGACCCACAAAGCCCAGAGCAACTGGGAGCAGCGGACGGCTCTAGGCGCGCGCTCTCAACACAATGGATCAACGCCGCAAGGAGTCCAGTGCCCCGGCAACACTCCTTGCGGTGTTGATCCATTGTTGTATGAGCGCGCCTAGAGATGCAATCAGTTCGTATCTAACAGTGCCCATGCTACGCACTTCCTCAGGTTTCACAGTGCTGGAGCTGCATTGCGCGCAGAATTTAGAACGACACCAATCGCTACACAAGTTACTTTAACTGGGACATGCACAGCGGCCCTCCAAAATCCTCGTTCGGCCACTCGGATTGACGAAACCAGATCTTCGAATGAAACACGGTCCCGACGAACGTTCTCTTTGCAAGCATCACGCTGGACTCGGACGGCAGCGTCGTTACGTCGGACTCGAGAAAACAGCCTACACCAGAGAGTCGCTCTCATTCGCTTACCATGATAGACTGTCCTCTAGTTTTATTGTATGAAACTCTATGCAGAAAGCTTTCGACGGGCCGGGGGGGGGGGGGTGAGTGCCTTCACCGAAATATAGCCAATCGCATTCAACCACGGTAGCGAGGTGTTGTACCGTTGTTCCTTCAGCCGTTCCCAGGGCAGTGATGTACTGACTGCCTTGCTCCACAGCATGGATGGTATGTCGGACCGGGATATTGAGTGCGATGGAAGAAGGTGACGGTCAAACGACGTGAGGATGACGTTACATATAGTGACTACAGCGAGACGGCTTCGTTTCTTCTACAGGGATGATGTGCTGAGGGTAAGAGCCCATTATAAGTTACAGGTAAACACCGCAGATGGCATAGCAGTGCGTGCTGTCTATACTACATGAAATCTACATGAAAGTGGGGATTTGAATATACTAAATGAAAGTGGGGATTTGTAGCCGGCACGCTGGCCGACATGCAGTTAATACCTATGTTGGTATTGCAGGTTAGTGAACACTGCTCTTTTCATGTACGTAGATTACTTTGTGCATTGCCGGCTCCTCCCACGACGACATGCTCTGCTTGTAGTTGTAGCAAGCGAGTGAAAGAACGCGCTCGCGATAGAAAGCTCCGTTTGTTTACTAATCGGGTACTGTATTTGATTCTATTATTGTTGCTTTCCGGTGATGTAGAGATCAATCCTGGCCCCCGCGGTGAAACTGAACTAGACTTGCTCAAGAGTTTGCAGGCAGGTCAGAACAGCATCATGAAGAAGCTGGATACTATCCAGGAAAAACTGGCAAAACATGAAGCTATGCTCTCTGAAATAAACCATAAATTGGGTAAAGCTGAAGGACAGATTGAAGTTCTTAACGAGACAGTAGAACAGCATGGAAATGTGGTCGAACAGCTCGAAAAGAAAGTTCAGGAACTGCAAACAAAAGACGTTGACCTTGAAAATAGAAGCCGAAGGGCCAACCTGGTCTTTTACGGCGTTAAAGATGACAAGGGAGAAACGTGGCAGCAGCTCTGAGGAACTGATTAAGGGCATCTGTCTAACTCGCCTTGCAATAGAACGGACGTCAGTACAAAGAGCACACCGTATGGGTCGATTCAACAAGAAGTTCAACCGGCCAATTGTTGTTAATTTTTTCTCCGACAAGGAAAAAATGGATGTCCTTAAAAACGCTTAGAAATTCAAAGGGTCTGAGTACAGTGTAGATCAGGACTACGCACCAGAAACACGAGAAATCCGAAAACGATTGTGGAACCATGCTAAAACGGAACTAGCAGACACCAGTAGCAAGGTTAAACTAAGTTTTGACAAACTAATTGTTGATGGTAAGGCCTTCAAGTGGGACAAAGTCAAAGAAAAGGTAGTTCCAGCTCAAAAGAAGTGACACCCTGCTCGTAAGACTGCCTTATCCTCACGCAACCTAACAGCTGTTGTTGTAAACTGTAGAAGTATTGTGAATAAAATAGATGAATTCGCGGGCCTAATTGAATCGACGAAGGCTGAAATATTGTTTGGGACAGAATCGTGGCTGATACCGTCAATCAATGATAGCGAGGTGTTTCCTAGCCACTTTAACGTCTACCGAAATGATAGGGCCAGAACAGGTGGAGGGGTATTCTTGTTAGTTCCCTCTTCCTTACGGTCATCTGAACTTGATATCGGGTACGATGACGTAGAATCGGTCTGGTGCACGGTGACCGTTGCTGATAATATGAAATTTATTGCCGGAACATTTTATCGACCACCCAATTCTGACCCCGATACGTTGCAGCAACTGTACGACATAATTTCCAAAACATCAGAACAGTTTATTCTTGCCGGTGATTTCAACCTACCGGATTTGACGTGGTCTAATGGAACATGTATCGCCTTGACTGGTTGTCGTGAAAACATCAGCATGAAAAGCATCGTTGATACGTTCGGTCTTACTCAATACGTTACAGTGGCCACAAGAAATAATAAGATTTTAGATTTGCTTTTTTGTAATTCGCCATATATTGTAGACTCTGTCACATGTATCCCCAGTATCAGTGACCATCTCGCTGTTGTAACAACTATTAAACATGAGATCAAGAGACCCAAGGCTCGCCAATCGAGGAAGGTATATTTTTATGATAAGGGTGATTACTCTGCCATTTCTCAGGAATTATTTGCTCATTTGCCTGTTTTCGATTGTCATTGCGAGAACGCCGATGTTTCACAATTGTGGTCACTATTTAAAGCGAAAGTTATAGAACTAACAGAAAAGTATGTGCCAAGTACAAACGCGGTTAAACTCAAAAAGTGCAAGAAGCCATGGGTGGCACCATCGATTTTTAAATTAATAAGGAAAAGACGACGAGTATACGAAGCATTTAAAAGAACTCATAGTAGTTAGTACAACAGGCTAGTCGAGATAACTAATGAATATAAATCTAAAGTTTGTAGCGCAAAGGATCAATACTTCAATCGACTAAACGAAAGCATAACAAAGTCACAGTTTCGCCGCAAGGCCGAAGCAATGAATGCGATAGCAAGAAAGTAATGCTGTATGAAGTGAGGCTCGCCAATAAATACTCTCAGTTTGAACAGCGCTCCTGTTGCAAAGGCGGCCGAAGCAGGGAAGGAAACTAGCGTGCTTCAAGTGTCGAGCTGTGACACTTGATAGTTCGCGCTCATCTTCTGTTTGTTCGTTTAGCGGCGTCCCTTGAGCTCGAGTGGCTTTCGTACGCTCCGTAACATGAGCGCGAACATCACGGTGAAAGCGTGAAACATCCCTCTTCCCCTCAGCACAAGAAAACCGCGCGAGCAGACAGCGGAAGGGCAAGGTTCTCCCTGCGCAAGTATAAGAAGAAGCGAGCGAGCTCGCCGACGGCTTTTAAATGCGCCTGTCGCGCTCATAACGCCATCTCGCTGGTAATGAAGAAACGCTTATAAGCGCAGCCGTCTCTGAGTCCGTCCAGCGGTAAAGGATGTGTATATAACGCTCGCTGTTACGTACGTGGAGGATCTGCGTTTCGTGGCGTAGTGGCTAGCGCCACTCGCTGCGGAGGAAGAGGTCCCTGGTTCGATTCCGCGCTTCGGAAGCATTTTTCTGAATTATTTTTCTTTGGGGCGTTTATATATATATACATACTTATACATATACGGCGCATGACGGCGGCGACGGCGACGGCGACGGCAAAATCCAGCCGAGACTCTCCATATAATTGCTATCGCAATAAAACGAACCCAAAGCTTTTTTGGAGATACGTAAGAAACTGGAGCTGATTCAACCGGAATAAACGAAATTGTCCACGATGACCAGATCTTGTCCAGCGATCTTGATAAAGCTTCTTGTCTTAATGACTTCTTTCATTCCGTATTTTTACCTCAAACAAATGTTGAGAAATTATCCACGCTGGCGGAGCCACCTCTGGGAAGTCAGCCATTAATACCACCGGTTGAACTCTGTGTGAGTAGTATCGAATCCCTTTTAAAAAATATAGACGAAACCAAGGCCCCTGGTCCAGATGGTATTTCTCCACGCGTGTTGAAGCGTTGTGCCTGGCCAATAGCATCTTATCTTTACCTAATATGCAAAAAATCTCTCTCTACTGGAATTCTGCCTGAGGACTGGAAAATGGCCTTTGTGGTTCCTATTCACAAGGGTGGTTCCAAAAAAGAGGCCAACAATTATATTTCATTAACATCGATTCCCTGCAAATTACTAGAGCACATTTTATATAAAGACATAATGAAACACTTACTTCAACATAAATTATTAGTTGATGTTCAACATGGTTTCCGCAGGGGCCTGTCTTGCACAACGCAACTCATTGAGTTCTACCATGATTTAGTGTCCGAGGTTGATGATAACGGTCAAACAGACTGCGTTTTCTTAGATTTCAGAAAGGCGTTTGACACCGTGTGTCATCCCGTGCTCGTTCTCAAGCTTGAAAGGGCAAATATTGATAAGAAGGTATTGAATTGGATAACCATTTATCTATCACAACGTCGACAATGTGTCATTCTCAATGGTACTACTTCTTCTACGGTGAAGGTAACATCGGGTGTCCCTCAGGGGTCCGTTTTAGGGCCGCTACTGTTTTTAGTTTACATTAATGATATTCCTGATGGCATTTCTTCTCGAGTACGTCTATTCGCTGATGACTCCGTCGTGTACAGAAAAATAAAAAATGAACAGGATCGCATTGAATTGCAGGCTGACCTTACCCGAATTGTGCAATGGTGTGAGAAGTGGAAAATGCAACTTAATGTTAAAAAATGTGTGCATGTGTCTTTTACTAAAGAAAGAAAAAGGATGAAACGCGTTACTTTTTGAATGGTGACGTCATTGATCATCAATGTATGTATAAATACTTGGGTGTAACCCTTACGAGCGACTGTTCATGGAATGCGCATGTGCATGCGGTAGTTGCAAAAGCCGCCAGAGCACTAAACTTCATTCAACGAAATGTGATATCCTTACCTGCTATCCTCGAAAGTACTGCATATATTTCGTTTGTCCGCCCGATTTCGGAATATGCGTGTTGTGTGTGGGATCCGCGCAAAATTCCTTGATTGATCTGATCGAGGAAATACAGAACAGAGCAGCAGGGTTCGTTCTGAGTCGGTATAAGCGAGGTGACAGCTGTACTGAAATAAAAAACGTGCTGGGATGGGAAGCGCTCTCCTCTCGCAGAAGAAAATTGCATTTGAAATTGTTATTTCAGATATACCATAAAAAGACTGGCATTAATAAAGACACGTACCTTAAACCACCACATTATCTGCCCAGAAGATCCTATCATGACCTCAAAATTCAAGAATACCGGACTGGAACGAACCTCCTATATGCTAATTCTTATTTTGTTCGTACTGTACAATAGTGGAACCAATTGTCTTGTGACCAAGTGTGCTGTTATAACGAAGACTTGTTTTTTTTTCCAAGCTGTAACACCCCCCCCCTCTCCCCCGCTTACACGCCTTTGGGCAAAAGCACTGTATTTCTGAATAAAATAAAAATAAAATAAAAATAATCTCTACCTTTCAGTACAGTACTGCGCCGGTGGACCAAGAAAGGGCCTTTTTATGCACATTTCCCTTCGCTTTACTTGCCACGCCTTACCCGAGCCCCAGCAACAGCGATGCGCGCCGCTTCATAGAGCACATGAACGCTAGCATCCAAGCACTGCTCAACCATAAGGTAGGGCGCAAGCCGTTCCTACGTTATAATACCGCCCTTCTCTCCAGCGCATATAGGTCGGCAATAAAAGTGGAGCCCACTCAGACTCACTCAAGAATTATATTTTATGCTTGGCGCTTGTGAGATTTGTGAGATTGTTCAGTGCAGGAGGCTGACCACTTAACGAGGAAATGGCGAAAAATCAGCGACGGAAACTTTGAAAAACAACTCCTGTTGAAACCTAAGAACGTGTAACACTATATATCACGGAAGCCACAGTAAGCCTCCGAGCCGACACGCAAGCCTCCAGCCTTCTCTCTGCCATGCAAGCCACAATAGTTCTCTGTAGTTTGAGTAAACTTCTGATATTGTGTTACGGCAATACAATTTTGAAGGAAAGTACGCAGAAGTAATCGACTACATTTCTATACTTCATCAGTTGCTTTTCTAGGGCTGTAATAGAGCACTGTAAAAAATTACGATTTTAAGGAAGTAGTTGTAATTGTAATGAGTTACTTATTTCCTGTAACGTGTACGAATATGGCCTTGGTGCAGTTTTAATTCCCGCGCTTAGTCCTGCGCCAATGTCATTCCTTCGTAGGTCTCGGTGGAGTTCCATATCCTGAATTTAATGTCGCGAAACCTTATTAAATGCTTAGCAGAGGCAGCACGGGCAACCCTGTGATTCCCATCGCAATTGTGCGCTTCCCAACTCCTCGGCAATCCCACGCTGGCCGAGGCGGTGGCTTCCACTCTTGCGCGGTGCGGGTTTCCGCCGTAGTTCTCACAGTCTCTTTTCGCGATTTTAGGTAAACTGTTGCGAATAACTTTGGTCACTTGTCTAGCTTATATTATATTACGCCCTTGTTAGTTTATTTTTGTCTCATTCCGAGGATTGTTAGCCTTCTTTTAGGCCTCTATTGACCACTGCTTGACCATGCCACATGATTCAGTGTATGAACGATAAGCCGGGCCCCTACAGTGCTACACACTACAAAGAAAGATACCGAAGTGCTTCGTAGCTTTGACTGGCTGTGAAGATGGAAATTGTCACCGAATCGTCAACGCCTCGCCAGGCGACATCTTTCACCACATGATAGGTGCAGCATGTCGCAACATAACAGGTGGGCAATACGAAACCACTAAGCATGCTTTATTCGAATGCCTTGCGACTAAAGGTGTATTAGCGTATTATTGCAGACTGCGTAAGATTGCCTCTAGCGTTTAAGTTAGGCTGGTGCAATTTATAAGTGTTTAGGGCATAAGTGCCCCTAGCGCTTGCATGTGTTGGTTACATCAACTTTCCGTTGCGGACATCTTTTTAAAACATGGATCACTCCACCCCTTTATGACGGCTTTTGGTTTTCCGATAGTAGAGTACGCACTACTCTGAAGCATTCCCGATTGTTATAAACACAATATTTACGGTGTACGGTGGCTAAAATTGTCATGAAATTTTAGGGACAGCTTACCGTTCTCTCATAGTAGAGCACATGGTTCATTAAATCGTCCCCCTTTTTGAGAAACATATGCCACGACAGTGAACTGATGCAGGATGCAAGGTAATTCTGTCTTATCTGCCAACAGGACTCATCGCTGGCGACGCTTGAGCCTAAGGTTTGAAGATTTTAGAGACGCCTAAGGCCGACAGGACTGCTGGCTGACGTGTTGCACTTGAATCCTACCCGATTAACCCTTTCGGCCCTGGCGGTGTCAATTGACACCATCACACAACATTTCCCCTAGCACCTCGGAAATGAAACCGAAACTGCTCGTTCTTGGGGGAATACTTCTTCAATGATCCCCAGTGCGATTGACACCAAAATTGCGGCCTGCTTGCGGAGCTGGGAGCCGCAAAGAAGAAGCTTGACCGAGGTCATGGGTGACGCCGAGGCGGGTCAGCTGAGGCGGGTAGGCGCCATTTTCGGGACGACGTACCGAAGCTGTTTCAATGAGTATCACACTGAAAAATGAGGCGTGGTTCACATTTTGTGTACTCTAGTGAATAGCAGGAAAAAGGATGCCATTTTTCTCATTTCACAACCGCTGAGCCCTGATGACCTTATTTGATGTCATGTCTGTAAATTCATTAATACTTGCACCACTGGCTCAATATTTCGTTTGTGGTCTTCTGAGGTCATAACTATTAGGAAAACGTGCACAAAAAAGTCCCCGACCAACATAAAAAATCTGACCGGACAGAAAGCAACGAAGAGAGTGCTGTCCTTCAAAGGACTTCATAAGAAAGGACATCGCTGCCACGTTGTCGATCCCCGGGATGGGCAGATAATACTGCGGCTGAATCAGCTGCTCGAGGGTGTTCGCTGTTTTCGGCAACGTTGTCGAAGTGAACGGTTGACGGCGTCAGCGACTAAGGATCGACGACCAGAGCTGCATTGTTAATGCTAGAGTGCAATTACCAAAATTACCAGAAATAGTGTAGTCACCTGGTTGCGCGCCGGGCCGGCCTGTTCAGTGCCTACAATGCAAATGAACTATAGTCGGTGACAAGCTAACAATAAAAAGTAAACTGTACCGCTGTCCATTTGTACTATGCGCGTCCAACTACGGCAGCTCTTTATCATGACGTAACGGTTAAGACGAACCAATGAAAAATGCAACATGGCGCCGTTCGCGACGAGAGGCGAGGTACCGCTGCACAGAGACCGAGATCCGTCAATTCGAATTTCCTGCGGTGTTTGTTTCTTCCAGAAAAAGCTATTTCCTACTGTTATCCGCACGTACCCAGCATCATCCTCGCCGGTCGTCATCCGATGCAGTAGAAGCTTGTGACTGTGCCGCGTTTGAAGTGCACCGAAGCGGCAGCAGCTCGGAGTGTTTTACAACGCTTCAGCGCGTTCCGTCGTTTCGTCAGCGTCAAGTTGCAACACGGCGTGTGTTCCCTCCATCGTTCGGATACACCAAGCATATTGCCTGAGGCTCACCACATCGGCGATTGTCGTCGTGTTCATACGTGTGCAGTGAGGTGAAAGTGAGTGGGAATGTGCGCGTCTGTGTACGATTTACCGCCCGCGAAAGCCATGGTATTAGCGGTGCCACATGAGCGCGTGATCTATTGTGATAAGCGCCGTGCTGTGCATCTATATGAGTGGCGTATGTACGGACGAAGCGTGAGAGAAAGAAAGCGACCAACATAGCCCGTTAGCGCAACACAATGCGAAGGTAAACAAACCAGGTGTGGAATATATGTAGTGGTGTGTGCATTATAAGAAGATAATTGTGGTCATCTGGTGCGTGTGTGATTATGTGGCGTGTGCCTATTGGCGCAGTTGCTTCGTCTTAACGGAATTCAGTTCCACCAGCCCAGAATGTTGAAGTGCCCGTCGCGTAAGTATCGCGCTCGATGCACGAACGCCTTGCAATGAGAAACGCCGTGCGAGGTAATCGTTGTTTACAAACCGTGAAATGATGCGCTCGCTGTGACACGTCGATTGCATGGATCGTGATCGTAACTGAAGTGACGCCGCTAAAACTATTATTGAGTGAAAAAAAAACGCTTTTGTTTTTATTGGGGTTGTATCATGCTTCATGATATCATATTTGGAATTCTTGTTTTTATCTAACGCGCGTTTTTTAGCATTTCGCGTGTATTGTGTGCATGTATTACGCAGTGATAATTTGTTCATATTAAACTCGTGAAGCTTATAGTGCATAGACCCTTTTTTAAGTGCTTATCCCTTCTTGTGAAGCCTCACCCCCTCACTATGCTTCACGAACAAATGAGGAGGGGGCAGCCGGAGAGGTGGGGAGTGACAATGTACGAAAGGAATGTACTTAGTGATTTTGTCCACCGAGATTATCTATATAAACATCTATATGGTTTCCGTTTTTTCTCTTCGACGATGCACGTGTTTTTTCTATGTGCAAGTGTATATGTGTGGTCTTTTGGCTACTGGTTTTAAGACGAAAGTGTTTTATGCCGGGGTCTACCAAGACTTCAGCGACGTATTTCCGTCACGGAAATGACGTAGAAAAAATGTGCACGATCAGATGGCAAAGAAAAGAAGTTCCGTCAACGGGCATCGAACGCACGACCGCTCGGTCCGCAACGAGAGATGCCGGGTGTGCTATCCACTGCGCCACGGTCACAGACTCTAGAAGCTTTACGAACGCGCCTTTTATATCTACCACTCTCCCGGTCGGCGGGGTGGTGTTGCCCTCTGGCAGCGGTAAAGTAAAGTAATTCTTCATTACTGTGGCCTCCGCGATTAGCACCTGCAACGCGTTACACGTCCGTCCCATTCGGCGCGTTTTCAATAGAAGTTCAATTTTGTCAATGCCTTAACACACCGAGAGGTGGCGAGCTCAGCCCACGCGTCGTAGAGAGCCTACATGACGGCCGGTCATATCAGAGAGCCTACATGACGGCCGGCCGGTCATCGTCCGGCCGTCGTAGAGAGCCTACATGACGGCCGGCCGGTCAAGCGTCGTAAAAGCGTCGGCCTCGTTCATAGCATCACGCTAATCTAAACCAAAAATAGGTCTGCGACGCGCGCCTGCCTCACCTGGCTCATCGCGTTCCCCGCTCACGCGCTCGCCCCGAGAAAAATCGCGGCGGGGGGGAGGGGGGCGGCACGACGCGCTTTGCGTTTCCCTCTAGTCCGGCCGCGGTGTTCAATCGCATTTTAACATGCCGAGGGATGGCGACCAAGTTCTGCGTCCAATATGCGACGCTCTTCTGGCTATCGCACCTCGTTCTCCGATTACGCTTTCACCGTTAACTATTATAGCTACACAAAGGTTTGTTTATTCATTGAACATGGACGTTAGCCGTCGGCATGGAGATGTACCACCAAGCATCAAAGTGGGTGCATCCACGTTAAACTGTGGTATAGCTGCCAGACATCAATATACATTGTGCAAACTCTCTTATATCAATGTATAGTAAACATTCAGTTACTTCTATGAGGGCACGTTTTACTTTCGTGTTATTCCGATTCCTATGACGGAGGGATCAACCATGTTTTGTTTTTTTTATGTTTACTCGCTCTACCTGCCCTGAGGACGATGCTATAAAAGCGCATCGAAGCCTCGTAAATTTTACCTTGATGTAGATCGGTCTCCGATTGAAACGTTGACAAATAAAATGTCTTTTGAGAAGCGTGTATCTTTGTCCTATTTGCCTTACGGCAACCGATCACAGCCTCTTTGCAATATATATATATATATATATATATATATATATATATATATATATATATATATATATATATATATATATATATATATATATATATATATATATATATATATATATATATATATATATACCTTCGCACAGACACAGACATATATAGAGGGCAGGGGCCCCTCTTCTAGCAAAAGTGGGCCCCCCTGCTGTAATGCCCACTGGGGCGACGCAGGTATGTAATAAACAAAAGATAAATTCATTAAAAGCTTGACCGTTCAAGGGCTTAAGGGGTAATGGCAGTGCCAGTGCGAGTTATCGAAGCGGAAACAATCCCACGTAAAGCTTTTAGTCAATGCCAATTTAGCCGCGTACATGTCCATGGCGTGAACGTAACGGCGACGCATGCAATGGCCCTCACAGTTAAACGCCATGTGTGCTACACGCTTTTATTCGTTGAAACAAGACTTCAAACGAAGCCTTGGCGTTTTCCTCAAACACGATAACAAGCACGGCGACTAGAGACGCAAATGCGGTATTTACCGCAACACAAGAGTCGAAATTCACAAAGGCAATCTCACAGCACTTCGCCATACTGTAAAATAACGATTCCTTTATTTTAAGTTTTATGTTAAATCTGGCATTCTTTGTTTTAATACCATGATAGGTACTGCTCAGAAACATCACCTTTTAGATGTACATTACTTCTTCGTATAGACTCCGAGATGAACGTGGCGGGGGGTGCGATTTAAAGAACACATATATTGTTATGCTGACGCTGAACTCCGTGCCTTCACAATTTATTTTATCTAGCTTTGCTTTCTTTATTTCAATATCAATGCAGTATTGCAAAATAAGGTTTATATGCGTTAAAGTTATTGCCATTGTTTAAGAACTACTTCCTGTGTAACGCGGAGGCATGCAAAATATGAGCAATGCGGCCTCGTGGGCGGAGCTTATATTTATTCTTAGGCTGTCACCGACTATAGTCATGTGCGCGGGATTGCAAGGTGCCACGATGCTCCATTCATCGGCGATTTGGGCATCGACATGCCCGGTGCGTCAGGTAATACGCCGCTGTTACGAGCGCGGCAACTAGCGAAAAACTCGGCGAGTGCAGAATACGCAGCGAATTCGTTGGAGGAAGGAGACCAAAATGCGTCCGACATCGGGAAGCAAGCCACTACTATGGTGGACACTAAAGTGCAGGACGCCAGAGAAGACGTACAAAGCCAACCAATTCAATGCCAATGAGATTAGTGGCAAGACGCGTGTTGCCCATGCAGCGAATGGCACGCGTATCTAATACATGGGCTCGACGATTAAGCGACCGCTGGAGAAGTCTGAGGGCACAGCCAACGACAGCAGGGTAGAGGGACCACCAATGAAGGCAACACTGGCTCGACGCTTCGGCCTGAGTACGACGCCCAATGTAGGAACCGGACGGCTCGAAATCATATGGAGCTGCAGCAGAATGACGACGGACCACCGGGTGGCTAAAGCAGGCTTAAGTTTACCGCTGGCTGATTGACCAATTTATCGAGGTGTTACCGTCCGGTAGATAAAACTGGAAAGGGAGGCGGAGGCCCGGGGCATGATGCTGCGATTTACGTCGAAATGTGCCGTTGTAAGTCACGCGAGGGGAACTTCGGCCGGTTTTGTGCTTTTTGTTAAAAAGGTTCCGGGACCGATTTTCCAAAACCGTTTTTCTCGTGACTCAGGGAGAATAGTTATTTGTGATTTCATTACAAGCGAAATCGAATGGCGCGTCATCTGTGTCTATGCGCCGAGCGTGAAGGCGGAGCCTGAAAGTTTCTTTGCGATGATTGAGCAACATCAGCGTGCGCCAAGGCAGCTCGTTCAATCTGGTGATTTCGAGCGTGTACTGAGCGCGAAGGATGGAATTATTAACCGTCCTGTGTCCTGTTCGAGAGAGAAGCGTCAAATTACTCTACAAGTTGTTCAGTGAATGCAACATAGAAGATGTAGCTGAGTGCCTCGAAGTAGGGCGTGAAGTTTCTCTTACGCGCTTTCAGGGAACTGGTGACGTCTGGATAGGATATTTACGACAGGGGAGGCGATATCTATAAGCAATAGTTACGGTTTTGTAACTGTTTCTTTTTAGGACCATTGTCTTCTACAGTGTAGCGTTAGATTGAAACAGAGACCCGATCGTTATGCCAATGCTGCCCGAAAACAACGTCCTAGAGAAAGCGACAACCTACAACAATAGACTACGTTTACGCATGACTAGACAATTCCCAATGGACATTTGGTGTGGAGCAACGGCCACTTTATTAGAACAACGCCGGAGGAGATTTAAAGGGGTCATGAAGCACCCCTTGGGCTGATTGAAAAAACACATCCTGCGGAAAGCTGACACGGCTATGAACTGCTCTGCCAAATATTACAGTCGTGCGCGCCGCGTAATGGCCACAAGCGGAGCGCGAAGTTGCCGTTTCCCCAGGCACCCTCTTTTCAAACAGAGGCCGGTTCTCACTCTCGTCGGTGGGCGGGGCGTCTGTCCGCTGTACGTCGCAAGAGACATAGCATGCTTATTGGCCGATAGCCGACGTAAATCGAGAGCGGCGTTCGGATCAGATGCGCTTCTTGCCGCGGGGTGCCGCCACTTGCCGGCGCCGCACTCCTCAGTACACGGTAGCCGCACTCGCGCAAGCGAATCACAGCGGGAGAGCGATCGCGTTTCATGACGCGCGCTGGCGTAACTTCTTTCCCCCATGCCATCCCTCCCTGTCTAGCTTCCAGTGCGCTCGTCGGCACGAGAAAAGAGAGAAAGCGCTGGGAGCGTGCGCCAAACCCCCGTAACTCCGCTGATTCTTGACGGATTCGAGAAATTTTTGCGGCAATCGATTCGGGAGGCAGTACACTCCGATACTGAGGCCATTAGGTCATTACTTGGAAAAGTGGTTCATGACCCCTTTAAAGCAACGATGAATATCCCTCCCCCATCGCTTGTCTCCTTTTCATTTCTTTTATTGTATCCTCAATCGCACAAAGCTTCACAGAGAGCAGTGGGGTGTATAAAAGAACAAACGAAAGCGAATAAATCATCAAATAATAACAACTACAGTACATATGAAGATACGATGTTAGGCATCCGTTTAAATAGGGTGAAATGACATCTTTAAATGCTGAAGGATATCTATGCCAACTCGACTAGAAAACTGTCCGTTTGTCCGTCCCTCTGTCACGTAAGAGGATCATCGGTACGGAAAAGAAGTGACTGTACAAATCCAAATAAATGTAGTTGGCGCTGCTGGGTTTCGAACCAAGACGACACCCTTTCGTAAGCGAGCGTCTTAACCGCTGGGGCTAAACACTATTTTTCTTCCGTTCTTTATTGCCAGAACTCGAGAGGAGTAGCAACACAAATTCCATGGGAATAGAGGAGACACCAACATAATGCACAGTCCTTGCCGTCCGTTACTAAGGCGTTACTTTGTCTTTTTGAAATCCCTTGTGCGCTGTCAGGGATTCGACCTCGTCCGACCACTCAGGTACCGGATGTTGAGAGTTCAGAGCTCCAAGATACCGCTGCGTACAGTCACCAAAATATACACTCATCGTTCAGGCATGGGGGTCACAATGGAAGCCCGCTATTACTGTACGAGTATTTGCCAACAGATGATGAGGAAGGTCTCCCGTGCGACCGGATCACGCTGACTAGCTTCCGCTGTTCAAAGGTGTGGACAGCCACTCTTGCAAAACGTTAATACACCTGAAGCACGTGAATGTGTTGTACATGCTGTGCAAAGGAAGTTTGAAAGAACACTTCCTGTGAAGATTCATGATGGTGAAGCGCTAAAAGGAACGGAGACTTTTGAAGAACAATGTCATGAACGTATACAAGACCTCCAAATAGCATTCATTCTTGTGAAGGTTTCACTGAATTTTGCGGTATTGGAATAAAAACGCTCTCGAGGACAAGATGTAAAGCCGACATGAAGTATTTTACACATTAGGAAAATTTAGACGTTGCGAAAGTTTCATTGCAATCTCGCGGTGGTCGAGGGAAGCGGCTGCTGTGGCCGTAGCATATGCTGACGAATGCTAGGAAGAAGGTGAAAGACGGCCTGCCGATGCCGCCCGAAAACAACGTTTTATGGAAAACTGCAAGCTGCAATAAAACTCTACGCTTAAGCATCGCTTAAAGAACTCCTGGAAGAGCTCCCATAGGCGATTATGCATGGATTTTTCATTCATTCATTCATAGCCATGGCTATCAGTGTTCCTCCTCTGAGATCCTGCCCCTTGTTTATAGATGAATTCATACCAGATATTTAGTCGGCACCATTCCAAGCATCTTCTTTATATTGCGGCCGTTTTGTTAAGGATGCAATCGAAACGTAATTTATTTTTTATTATATTTTATTGTGGCGGTTACAACAACACTGTTTAGAGCGGACAGCTGAACCCTGAGATACAACCAGACCTTGCACGGAGGTTTTGAGGATGCCTTTACCTAGCTGTGTCTGTACATTTTGCTCCATGGACAGTCACACATTGCTAGTCATAACTGCTACGTTGCCTTTATAAAGGCACCGTTTGCTGGCCGGCGTTAGGCGATATCATTAGTTTGAAGCCGCTTAAGCGCGCACGCGTGTTCTGCACATGCTTGTGTGCACAGGTAGTAGCAGTGGCTGGCTGATCTAAGTGTATATGTGTAATGGCGTCTTCAAGTGGGAGATCAAGAGCTGCCGCCAGAATCCTGGATCGACCACTCGGATTGTTCTAAACTGATTCTGCCGATGAAACACGGAAAAGCTCAGCGTGAGATCACTCCGGAAGTTCCTTATGTACCCGTCGCGTAAGGCAGTTCCGGAAGCTATTCCTGCTTCTGCTGTGCACGTGTTAATGGCAAACTTGGTCGCTGCAAAGCGCAACTGCAGTTGCTAGCAGATACGGAAGTGGCCAAAGTGCGTTGATGGGCTAGTTTGTTTATAATGGTAAGCTTGAACAGTGCGATTGAACGCGGACAGAGCAGAACATGCGCACACACACACACAGCGCTGACTTTCAACTGGAAATGTTTCAAACATTTACAGTTGAAAGTCAGCGCTGTGTGTGCGTGCGTGTTCTACTCTGTCCGCGTTCAATTGCGCTGTTCAAACTTAGACGGAAGTGACCGCTCGTTCACTTAACGACCGAATCCGCGACTTGGCGGAGGAGCAAATCAGAGCGATCGACCTCCTGATCGACTGCTCCTGATCGACGCCTAAGCCGCTCCTGGCCCGAGTACAAATCCCATTCCACCCTGGGTGTTTCTTAAATGCGAAGCATTTCTTAGAGAACTTCTGCAACTTTGAGCGTATCCTATCTATCTATCTATCTATAGTATCTATCTATCTATCTATCTATCTATCTATCTATCTATCTATCTATCTATCTATCTATCTATCTATCTATCTATCTATCTATCTATCTATCTATCTATCTATCTATCTAGCCGTCTACGACTTTGTGCTCTGCTGGCCGTTTCGTTAATCGGGTGTATACCAAAATTGGTGTGTCATAACATGGCCTTATTACGAACGTAAATGACAGGTCATAACATGAAAATCATGATATGCATGTCATGAATAGCATGATTTACATTCCAGGGCCTTGAGGCTCTTGCGTTCCGTTCCGTTAATTTCATATATACCAAAATTCGTACTGCGTGACAAGAGTTCACAACGAACATAATGACAGGTCCTAACGTGCAAATCATGACACTCATGTCATGTGCAACATGATTTACCTGACATGGTCTCGGGGTTCTCGCGGCCGTTTAAATGAAAGCATATATACGAAAACTGGTATGACGAGACATGTCTGTATGACGAACATACCTGACATGTGGTAACATGAAAATCATGACATGCGTGTCATGTACGACATGCTTTACATGCTACGCTCATGGCGCACTCGCGGCCATTACGCTAGATTGATATACACCAAAATTGGTGTCATGAGATGTGACTGTATGAAGAACATGAATAAGAGGTGGTAACATGAAAACCATGACATGCATGAATTGTATGTCATGATTTACATGCCATGCTCATGGTGCATTCGCGGCCGTTTCGCTTGCTTGATATACAACAAAATTGGTATTGCGCGATATGACAGTATGACGAACGTAACTGAGAGGCGGTAACATGAAAATCATGACATGCAAGTCATGTACTACATGATTTACAAACCATGCTCATGGTGCTCTCGCGGCCGTTTCACTAGATTGATATTCACCAAAATTGGTATTACGCGATGTGACTGTACGAAGAACACGAATAACAATTGGTAACATGAAAACCATGACATGCATATCATGATTTACATGCCACGCTCATGATGCATTCGCGGCCGTTTCGCTTTCTTAATATACGCCAGAATTGGTATTGCTCGACACGACCGTATGACGAATGTAAATGAGAAGCGCTAAGATAAAGATCATGACATGCATGACATGTACGACATGATTTACATGCCATGCTCATGGAGCACTCGTGGCCGTTTCGCTTGCTTGATATACACCAAAATTGGTATTGCGCAATGTGACTGTATGGAGAACATGAATAACAGGTGGTAACATGAAAACCATGATTGCATGTCATGTATGTCGTGATTTATATGCCACGCTCATGGTGCATTCGCGGCCGTTTTGCTAGCTTGATAAACACCAAAACTGGTATTGCGTGACACGTCTGTATGAGAAACGTAAATGAGAAGTGGTAACATGAAAATCATTACATGCAAGCCATGTACGACATGATTTACATGCCATGCTGATGGTGCATTCGCGGCCGTTTCGCTAGCTTGATATACACCAAAATTGGTATTGCGCGATTAGACTGTATGGCAAACGTAAATGAGAGGTGGTAACATGAAAACCATGACCAGCAAATCATGTACGACATGATTTACATGCCAGGCTCATGATGCATTCGCGGCCGTTTCGCTAGCTTGATATACACCAAAATTTGTAGTGCACGACGCCATTGTATTGTGAACACAAATGAAAAGCGGTAACATGAAAACCATGACATGCAAGTCATGTACGACATTATTTACATGCCACACTCATGATGCGCTCGCGGCCGTTTCGCTCGCTTGATATACACCAAAATTGGTATTGCGCGGCGTGACTGTATGACAAACATAATTGACAGGTGGTAACTTGAAAATCATAATATGCATATAATTTACAGCATGATTTACATACCACATTCATTTTCCGATCGCGGCCGTTTCGCTCGCTTGATGTACACCAAAATTGGTATTGCGCGATGTGACTGTATGACGAACATAAGTGACAGGTGGTAACATGAAAACCATGATATGCATGCATTGAATGGCATGATTTACATGCCATACTCATGGTGCACTCGCGGCAATTTCGCTCGTTTGATGTGCGCCAAAATTGGTATTGCGCGATGTGACTGTATCACGACCATAAATGACAGGTCTTAACATGCGAATCATGTTATGCATGTAATGTACGGTAAGAGTTACATGACACTGTCATGGTGCGCTTCCGGCCGTTTTGTTAACTGGGTATATACTAAAATTGGTATGGCATGAAACGAGTGCGTGATGAACATAAATGATAGGGCATGCATTGTATATACCAGAAAACACATTTCATTGGCATGGTATATACCAGGTTAGGCATGCATGCGTGCATGACAATCATGCGATGTATGCTGAACTAGATGCCATGGCATGAATGATTTCATTTAGCTCAAAGAAAAACAAGGCGATGTATGCAGCTCTTTCCTGGCTGCTTCGCATTACATCGATTCTACAGTGCGTAAGATCTGCCGAATTTTTTTTTCTCATTTATTTTTCCATGTCCATCGGCTACTTTTACACCTAATCGGTTACGCCACCGACGACGAAGGCAACGGCAACGCCGGAATTGGAGCCTAAGAGCTTCGCTCTAAAACGGATTTGCCGTCCCTGAGCAAGAAATCCTGCTCCGAATCTACCACTGAAAAACGCTATCAGTTTCTCCTGTTTGTGTTTCCTACGAGTAACTACAGACTAGCTGTCGCTACGTTAAAATCTCCAGCCCTTCCTGGCACTGGAACTCTTGTTTGCCTCACCATTAGAAGCAGTGACCCTCCCAAGGATTGGGATCGACAATCCATATATATCAGCGCAATTACGGAGAAGTAGCCGTCGAAGTGCGCTGTATGACTGAGTGAAATAAGTTTCGGCCCAGCACACGCTTCCACTGGGCAGGCAATGTTACAAAAGAACATCCGCACAAGTTTAGAGCGATTAAAAACTACCTCCAAATGAATTTGTTTTCCGATATGGTTTGGACCAACGTTACTAGAACAAACTCAGTTTCAAAGCTCCGTATCTCCGCCAGCGGAGGAGGGTGGTCCGAACGGCGGTCGCGAGAACTAGCGGCGCTGCAGTTCCGTCTTGCGCCACTATCGGCGCGTCGTCTGCTGCCACGGCATAACGCTGCGGTCCGCCGCGCAGTTGCTCGCGGCAACTGCGCGGCAACTTTCTTATTGTACTAGTTAGGTGGATACTTAGGTGGATATGCATAAGGTCGTCTGTATGCATTGGCCCGCGTGCGTTGTTCATTGATTGGCTAAGACTCGATGTTCGGTCTATATTGCCACGCCCACTTGTTTTATTTTCATGTATTCGGGTTTGACCAGCAAGGACAGTTATCAACGCTGTCCGCGAAGCAGTGTTCCAGAAGCTTCGCGATTGTAGTAGATCGTTTTGGTAAGATTGCGCGCCGCACGCGAATGTTCCAGCTTTGTCGAGAGATAACGCCGCCACCAGCGATATCGCTGGAAAGTTCGATAGCGCCTGTATAAAAGCCGACGCCCTTGACTGCTTGTCAGTTGATCGACGCTCTGTTCGCCGCTATCAGTCTATTGCTGTAGTTTGACTTTGTTTCCCGGCCACAAGTTCGGCCAAGTAAAGAGTTTTATCTCGGACCTGCTGACTGCTGCCTTCGTCGACGTCACGACCCTGTGACAATATTTGAGCTGTCTACGTTGCGCTTAACTTCCAAGCATAGGAGTTTTTAAGCGAATGAGGGTTTTCAGCGTAATTTTTATAACTACCACCACAATTTTAGCCGCTGCCGTCTTATTTAGACCAAGAACAACCAAACACGTTTGTAAAAGCCTTTATAGTATACAAAGAAGTGTACTTACTCGAGATACAAAACGTTCTAGAAAAACAGTACTCGTGTTGTCTACAATTTATTGAAGAAAACTTTCTCGAAAAACATCACCAATGCTTTGCAATGTTTACAAGACACGCTTTCGTGACGGTTAAAGGGATACTGACCCAAAATCGGAAAATTTTACGAGAACTCGGTAAATGAAATCTCAGTGTGCGATTATATCGAATAGATGTCGTCTCTGACTCTGAGCAATTTTTTCGGCGGATAGTTGTATTTTCGGTGTCTCATCTTTATACGTCGCATCCTTCTACGGTGCCTTAAACAAATCGAACAGATCGGCCGTGATGTGAGCACCGAGCAGTTATTCGCGCGTACTCTGTCGCTAGAAGAGTCGTCAGTATTCAACTTCACCGAGCAGATGTTTCACGCCCGCAGCACTTCTTATACTGTACGACAGCCGTTTGCGTTTCGTGCTGTAGCCGTTCACAAAGCAGTTAAACTGCTCGTCAACTACAATTATCTTTTGCACAAGTAAGTCTCCGTTCCCGAAGCAAACTGTGGGATTGGGCTAGTTGGTATTCCATTATTAAACTGCTCAGCGCAAAAAAAATTGACACGGTACACATAGGAAAGACGAGGACCAGCGCTGCTCCTCGTCTTTTCTATGTGTACCGTGTCAAATTATTGCGCTGCGCAGCCCGTTCCCGAGCCGGCGAGTGTAAAATATTCCGCACATCTTGTTCGATAGCTCGTCGTAAAATCTCTCGAAAATCCACTGCTTTGAACGCATAGCGACAGCTGACAACTGATCGAATGTCAGTGTGATGCAACTCTCAGTCTCGGTAGCGTAGGTAATCGCCTGCCTGTCGTTTTGCTATTATATTTCTGGCGGCTCCTCCAAACTGGACACCGGGCTTTCGCAGGACGCCGTGTGTTTTGGGGGGGATTTGCGCCTAAACCCCGAACATTTTGGCTTTGAAATGTGGGGTGGAAGTGCTGGGAACAAGCGCAGCACGGCACCGGACGCGAGTTCCCACTTTCCACGTGGGATCAAAACTTCTTGTCCCGCAACGACACGACGATAGTGCTTTACAATGTCGTCACTCTCAAAATGAACGTCACAGACCTTGCCTTTCGCAGTAAGCTTTCTATCTTTGCCATGCAAAGCTTGAATGGCGTGGGGTCTTTTGGAGGTCCGAAGAAGTGTCGTGAAGCGGAGTCGTCGTTGCGGTAGCCGTTCTTGCAGCCCGGCGCAAAACAAGTCTGCATACCGCACCGTGAATCTCTTCGTCCTCGTTACGCTCCGTACATCATGCACGTATCTTCGTACAAGACGCTAAGCCTGGTCAAGAACAGTCGCAAAAATGACGAGCTAACGAAGCGCAGACGACGCTGTAACCCACGTGCGCTCGTACATCGGCGGCGCCAATCACAACAAGCGCCAGCCGCGGGAGCTAGACTAGAGTCACTGGAAAATCAGAGTACCGCAAAGGTAGGCTGCACGCGGGCAACATTGGGTGGCGGCGGCCATGTCTCTTCCAGACCGTCCGGCGCGTTGCTAGCGTGTGTTGAGAAGTGACCGATATCTTAGCCTCAGTGCCGTGTTACGCTCGGCAGAACGGCATTACGTGTGTGTGTTTCTTCAAGAGGACATTAGAAGTGGTTTCGAGTCATCGACAGGTATGGATCGACTGCGCGTTTAACGGTGTAACTAATGAAACGTACGGCGAATGTTGCCATGTGCTCGCGAACTCTCTTCATAGCTTCATCGGTCTCTTTTCGTGTCACGCCCGGGCGTGTTCGCGAGGTCCGGGGCTGTAAACATAGTTGCATTAGCGCAGTGACATCGTGCGAGATGCCATTTACTTCGACATTTGGTGAATCTTGACTCTTTGCGCTAGCTTTGCAGTCGGTGTTCAGGTTCACTGCACTCGATAACGTTATCGAACAACATCGAGAACATTCAACATTGCGTCCTTCGACTGATCGCTGACGCATAGCTTGCTTGCGCACCGTGCTTGCTGTTCAACTGTTTGATATGTGTAATAGAAGTTGTGTGTGTGCGGTAATTGGAAGTTGTGCGCGACGTCTTGATTCGGAACGCCAGCAGCCGAACGCACGGGCGAATCGGCGTGCGGTAGGTAAGGTGCATCTTATCTTGCGATACGTAGAAGGCCATCAAAATTTATTGACATCACTACTTAATTATTTAATTTCCTATTTCTTGTCTCCTTAATATTCTCAACGTTGCAATGAATTTGCAAATATTTTACTCTGTTCCGACAAACAGTTCTTTTTTTGGCGTTGCCAGCGCGTAAACTTTCTGCACTGCTGCATTCTTTTTTTTCATGATGCGCTCTTATTAAAACTTCCTCGGCACGGTGCTTTATGTTCTTTTGATCAGAAATAGCGCATCCCGGAATTTTTAAAGCGCATGCTACTGCAACACAGTATGTATATAGACCTAGTGCTCGCATAAGATCGACTCCCTCAATGCGTGGGATCTGCTTCTTTTTTTTTTTTTTGCTGTGACCATTTCTCACCAACTATACAGTATTTTAAGGGTACGTTCGGCGCAATGCAGCCTTAGCAGCATTTTTTTTGCAACAAATTTAAAAATACGCTTGATAACGTTGCCTTATACCAAGTTTATCAACAGAGTTCCACGCTTCTGTTTTGTGCAATGCTAAATGATCATGCCACAATTGCCTTCAAGGTATACCAGTAAACAGTTATTATTTCAATAAATCTTCGATTTCGCTCTCGTGCGTGACACGCTTATAACTCGGATAGCATGCCTAATCTGTTCAACAGATCGAGATATAAACAGCCGAGCAAATAGAAAGGTATGTAGTTTTCAATATCGCTGACCATAGCGAACCGAAAAGGTGAAGTATCCTGTCGCATAAGATCTTTTCCAGCAAACTTAGTGTAGTTCACTGCAGGAAGGAGTGTTATTCGAGGGGGGCGAATTCGTTCAGGCCAACTATGTAGCGACGTAGAACGGCGCTCTTTGACATTAATTTTTCCCACACGGCAAACGAGATTCCCAGAGTAGCTCATCAGTAACGTTCGATTGATGGTGAGCTACTCTCTTCTCGCATCTGCATGCAGTGGCGTAGCCAGGGGGTGGCACACCGCCCGTGCCCCCCCCCCCCGAAATATTTTTCCCGTGGCATACATAGCACGAAATGACACTCGACCATATCTGCTTGCTAGGCCCCCACTTCAGATCGAGGAGGTGCCCCCCCCCCCCCGAAAAAAATGTCTGCTTACGCCCCTGTCTGCATGACGCGTTTAAAAAAGCGATGAAGTACTTCTGGGGACCGTGGTACTGCTAAATGTCCGGCCACGCTCTGCACTGAACGCGCCTGCACCCAAAGCGCTTGGAAGGGATATGGCAGCGAAAGGTCACGTGATGCGAGTAAGCCAATCGCGTCGGCGGCGGCGCGCGGAAAACAGATGCGATACTCTGAAATTTTTCCAGTGACTCTAAGCTAGACGTGACTGCAGCGCCACTAGTTCTCGCGACCGCCACGCGGACCGCCTCTCCGGCGGAGCTTTTAAACTGAGTTTGTTCTAGTAACGTTGGTTGGACCGATATGTCGAGGGAACATACACAGGAAACGTTTTCACGGTGTGTTCGTTGGCCAATGCTGGTTGCGCGACGTAACGCCTGTGCAGTCAGATGGAATAGAAGCAAAGCGCCTGACTCAGACGGCGAACTTGAGATCTCGAGAAAACAGTCGACACTAGAGGGCTGATTTGATTCGCCCACCATGCACTCACCGCAGCATCAGAGTCGCGGTCCTTGCTCAGCATTCTAGTACGATTCCCGAATTTTATCGTTGTTTCTGTCACTGTCTGTATATTTATTAACAGAAAAGGTGTAATCGAATAAGTCAATTAAATGAAAAGCAGACATCGATGACGATTAATCTTTGGACGGGTCATTTTTCGTCGAGTTATCAATAAATCTTTTGTGAATGTTACCATCCATATACCCCATCGTGGTTGAACAATCTCGGTGCCAGATTGCCCTCTTGTTTTTAAGAGTACGAAACTCTACGCAGGAATCTTCCAGGAGGAGGGGGGTGTTTAGAAAAATTTATTATCACAGATGCTTCACATCAATAACAATTCAACGTAACATTTGCTTGCTAGACATACGTTTACGAGAATGACAAAACAAACTTCAGTTACATGGAACAAAACACGAATTGACGAAGGCAACACGTACAATCGATGTTTCACATATATATAAACACACACGAATTTGTCACAAAAGGATGGATATACATATGTACGTACATTACATGGCAAACAAAAAGCACAAATAAAACGTGAATATGTACATTTTGCGTATTTACATGGTATTTCGGCCGGCACCAAAAGAGACATCAGCCTACCAGAACCAGGAAGGCCGAAAGACAAGCTTCACGCGTCTGTCACAGACCAACACAAAAGGGCAAGACCACTGCCTGAGGAATTCCTCCTCCCCGAGAAAGAAGAGCTCCTCTGACAGAACAGACAGAAGCTCCGAGTACAGTCGCTCTAGGATCGGGAAGAGAGCGCGACGGCGACGGCCTGCTGCAACCGCCTCGCAGCGGTTGCGCCAAAGACAGAAAGCACCGGCAACAACGAGAAGGCAGGCGAAGCGGCCTCGAGAACAACGCCCAGAAGAAACGAAGCGATCTACTCCGAGCCCGCGAAATCCAGCATGCACGGCCCTCCAGAAAATACGAGCAATAACACATTGCTTCAGAACATGCTGATTTGTTTCCTGAAGGGAGCAGTTCGGGCATGTTGCGGACTGGACCATTCTCCACCGCTCAAGGCGGTCGAGAGTGGGTAGCACACCCCACCCCAGGCGCCACACGAAGTCCCGGAGGTGGCCAGGCAGAAAAGATGCCGTTAGCGCGCTCCAAGACACACGACTAGAGCGAGCACGGCGAGCCGGAGGAACTAACGGGAGCAACAAAGCAGCTGTTGTGTTAACAATAGGATTGTTTTGCACATCTACTCCAGGACAGGTCAACTGGACATGGCGAAAAAATGCAACAGCTGTTGCATAAAATGCAGGGAGTGTTATTGACTGAGGGCCCCTGTTAAGATGCATATTAGGCATCAAATGCCGGAGGTGAGTGCCCAGAAAGTAATACGCAAGAGTACGCGTGGGCGATTCTTCCCCTTGTACAAGGCGCAACAGGAAGCGCAGTGCCAGCAGCCGGCAGCGTATAGACACCGAAGGGAAAGCAAAGCCTCCCTGGGCGCGCTGCTGTCCTAGTGCCGCGCGAGAGACCAACTCAGTGCCACCTGACCAAAAAAAGGAACACAATGCCGACTGCAGCGATCGCACGATACGTAAAGGCGGCTGCACCACGTGACAGAGGTACCAAATACGACCGCAAAATACAGTCTGCGCAAGGTACCTTCGCTCGAGAAGCGGAAAGTCGAAATCCCGTGCGTCCTGAATTTTTTGTCTTACTTCTTCGAGAGCGGTTGACCAAACGGAGTCACAAATGCCATAGTGGGTGTATAATATACCTAAAATACGAAGGGTCGTGGCCGGTTGAATAGGGTAAACGGAGCTAAGTCTGGAGTTTGGAGAGCCAATGAACAGATACCGGGATTTGGAGAAGTTCAGTACTGCACCTGAAATGTCACCGTACTCGAAGAATAAACGCAGGCTGTGTGAAACACTATCTTCATCTGAAAGGTACAGGGTTATGTCGTCAGCAAAAGCTGTCACTTTCACAACATTGCTGCCAGGAAGCGCAAGACCCCGTACGCGCGAATCCGCGTCTAAAGCACACAAGAATGGCTCAATGCTGAGGATAAATAGCACGGGAGACAATGGACATCCCTGACGAACCCCACGTGTAATGGGAAAGGCAGCACTTTCCCAACCATCCAGAACCAGTGTGCTTTTTATATGAGTGTAGGTATTCCTAATTAATTCCACAAATGAATTAGGAAAGCCGAAGGCTGTGAGCACGTTGAAGATATACGCATGCTCCAGTCGGTCAAATGCTTTATCCTGGTCCAAAGAAACAAGCAGACCACGTGCTGACCGCGACAGCGTATAGGCTATTACATCACGGGTGGTAAAGGACAAGCTGTGTATTTCTCGTCCAGGCACTGATGAAGCTTGGTGATTACCCACCAGTGAGTTTAAGAGAGCCCTCAAACGTTGAACGATTACCGTCGCGAAGATCTTATAGTCAACATTAAGGAGCGTGATAGGCCTCCAATCTTCAGGACTGACAGAGGAAGCGTCTCCTTTTGGGATAAGTATAATGCGGCCATCTCGAAAACTGGACGGAAAGACGCCATCATCAAAACACCGCCGGATAACCGCGGTAAAGGCAGCACCGATTTCATTCCAAAATGTCAAGTAAAGCTCAACCGGAAAACCGTCTGGCCCGGGGGCCGTTCCACGTTTCATGGACTGCAGTGCGGCCTTTACCTCTTCGGGTGATGGAGGGGCACGCAGAGAATCAGCGGCTTCTTGAGTAATGCGGGGTAACCCCCTAAGCATGGGCGGTAATATGTCACAGTTTGTCTGGATGGTCGAACATGACATCGCTTCGAAATGCGCCAAGAAAAGAGACCGGTCATGCGTAGGAAGCGGCTGCGCAGGTGGTATCTGTGTGGTCATAGAGGGAGAGGGCTGCGACTGCCCAAAAAACGAATGCCTCGCATAGCGTAGTACTTCAGGATGTGCAGAGGGGTTGCGCCTACAGCGCCATGCTGCCGCCGCCAAAGACGAGGCAGCAATCAAGCGCTGGAAGCGTTCACGTAACTCACGCTGCCAAGCTCGCATCAGGGGAGACGCCGTTTCGGCCCGCAGGGCGATGCGCAACTTCGTTGCAGTAGCGGCCAGCTCCTCAGAAACGCGACGACGCAGCGAACGGCCTTGAACTGAACAGTGTAGACGCCACTGCGTTTTAAGAGCGTCCCAATCAGCTGGGCTAGATGTAGCGAGCGACACACGTATTGCACGTGACAAATCCGACCGTGAGCGCGCGTCTTGGAGGACGCGAACATCAAGGCGCCATGGTTTTTCCGAAAAAGAAAATGGAATTTTGAGCTCCAGGACAATAGGACGATGATCATAGAGGTACAGAGGAGAAGGGGGAAAGGGCGGAACATGGAAATCGGAGACAAACGCCTCTAAGGCACGCGGAATATAAGCACGGTCGAGCCTACTGGAGGACGGTCCGCGTCGCCATGTCCAAACAAAGGCATTGCCGTGCACGACATTGTGCGCATCCAATAATGAAAAGTGCTGAACAAGGCGGCACAACTCGCGTGAATTCCATGCAGGCCGACCCCAGCCAGGACCCTGTACATCGGTTCGCGTATTCAACACACAATTAAAGTCGCCAATTAAAATAACGTGACGACCGTCGAGAAAAAAACCATCCAGGCCCTTAAAAAAATCATTAGACTGCCCGCCTTGTGCTGGCCCATACACGCATAGTATCCGTAATCTAAAAGCAAAGTAAACGCAGTCTAAAGCCAAAACCCTTCCCACGCCGTCATAGAAAACGTGGTGATCCCTCAATAAAGCCCGATTAAATATGATAATTCCTACTCCAGTAAAACGAGATGTAGCGTAAGAGAAATAGCAATCGAGGTTGAACTTTCGTTTGAAGGCCAGCACGTCGGATAGCGAGAAGAAATTGGTTTCCTGCAGGCACAAAACATCACAATTTGCAGCACGGGCCACACTAATCACTTCAGCCTGTTTTGCCGCACTGCGAAAACCTTGAACATTCAAAGAAATTATATTTAGTATAGCAGCCATAATGAAAAGCAAATACTAACCTGGACGTATAGTTCTAGACGGTGTCAAGGAAAGTGTCCAGGCATTGTGCCTTCTACGTTTTTTATATACGCAGCCCTCAGACGTTACCAGGTCCAGTGATGTACTGACTGTATTGCTCCACAGAAAGGATATTGTCCCGGGGTCGTGACGTCGACGAAGACAACAGCTGGCGTGGTCAAGATGAAACCCTTTATTTGGCCGAACTTGTGGCCGGAAAACTGAAAGTCAAACTACAGCAATACACTGATAGCTGCGAACAGAGCGTCGACCGTCGATCAACTGACAAGCGGTCAAGCGCGTCGGCTTTTATACAGGCGCTATCGAACTTTCCAGCGATGTCGCTGGCGGCGGCTTTCTCTCTCGAGAAAGCTGGAACATTCGCGTGCGGCGCGCAATCTTATCAAAACGGTCTACTACAATCGCGAAGCTTCTCGAACACTGCTTCGCGGACAGCGTCGAGCGTTGATAACTGTCCTTGCTGGTCAAGCCCGAAGACATCAAATTAAAACAAGTGGGCGTTGCATTGCCCGCCTCTCAAAAAGGATCGTCCCGATGCTTGTGAAAGTACAAGGAAGGGAAAAAAAAACAAGTGCATACATAAATAAATTACAATAACAGAGTACAGTCCCCAGATTCGCTAACGCGCAAAAAACGGCTTAAGGTGCACGACATGGACGACTTCAGGTCGTGCGCGGCGTCGCTGGGAGTTCGTAGTGCCGTCCGGGATGACCTCGTCGTCAAGAGCGCCGAGACGTCGAAGAACGTTTTTCGGCCGGAAGTATCGTCGAAGGAGTTTTTCGCTAAGCCCACGTCGGCGTATCGGCGTCCAGACCCAAACACGGTCGCCGGGCTGGTATTCCACGAAGCGTCGTCAAAGATTGTAGCGACGGCTGTAGGTGTACTGCTGGGTCTTGATGCGCAGGCGGGCGAGCTGTCGAGCTTCTTCGGCACGTTGTAAGTAAGCGGTGGCGTCGAGGATTTCTCCGTCGGTGAGGTTCGGTAGCATGGCGTCGAGCGTCGTCGTCGGGCTCCTTCCGTAGACCAACTTGTACGGCGTCATCTGCGTTGTTTCTTGGACGGCCGTGTTGTAAGCGAATGTCACGTACGGAAGGACGGCGTCCCACGTCTTGTGCTCAACGTCGACGTACATGGCCAGCATGTCGGCGATGGTGTTGTTTAGACGTTCGGTGAGGCTAATTGGACAGCGGGTGGTAGGCGACGGTGCGGCGGTGGCTCGTCTCGCTGTATTTGAAGATCGCCTGAGTTAGGTCCGCAGTAAAGGCGGTACCTCTGTCTGATGAGGAGCTCTGGGGCGCATTGACGCAAAACGATGTTCTGCACGAAGAACATGGCTACCTCGGCGGCACTGCCTTTGGGCAATGCCTTTGTCTCGGCGTAGCGAGGTTAGGTAGTCAGTTGCTACGACGATCGACTTGTTGCCGAAAGTCGACGTCGGAAACGGCCCCAGTAGGTCCATCCCAATTTGCTGGAACGGCCGGTGAGGTGGTTCGATTGGCTGCAGAAGTCCCGCTGGCCTATTCGGCGGTGTCTTCCGTCGCTGGCAATCTCGACAAGTCTTAACGTAGTGAGCGACGTCGGCAGCAAGGCGTGGCCAGTAGTATTTTTCCTGTATTCTGGCGAGCGTACGGGAAACACCGAGGTGTCCAGTCGTCGGATTGTCGTGTAGGGCCTGGAGGACTTCTGGTCGCAATGATGAGGGTACGACGAGAAGGTAGTCGGTTCGAAGTGCCGAGAAGTTCTTCTTCAGGAGAACGCCGTTCCGTAAGAAAAACGACGGCAGTTCTCGTTTGAATACCTCCGGAACAACGGCGGTCTTGCACTCGAGGTACTGCATAAGGCCCCCCAGTTCCGCGTCGGCTCGTTGCCTTTCGGCGAAGTCGTCGGCACTTATAGTTCCGAGGAAGCAGTCATCGTCGTCGTCTTGCGGCGCTGTGTCGACGGGGGCACGAGACAGGCAGTCGGCGTTAGAGTGTTTTCGTCCGGACTTGTACACGACGGTAATGTCGAATTCTTGAAGCCTCAGACTTCATCGTGCGAGAAGATCTGAAGGGTCCTTCAAGTTAACATAACATAAGGTGTGATGGTCACTGACAACTTTGAAGGGCCTGCCATAGAGGTAGGGGCGAAACTTTGACGTAGCCCAGAGGATTGCAAGGCATTCCTTTTCTCTTGTGGAATAGTTGGCTTCTGCCTTGGATAGTGACCGGCTAGCATAACTGATAACCCTTTCAAGCCCGTCAGTCTTTTGCACAAGGACGGCACCAAGTCCTACGCTGCTTGCATCGGTGTGTATTTCCGTATCGGCGCAATCGTCGAAATGCGCAAGTATGGGTGGCGTCTGCAGGCGTCGTTTAAGTTCTTGAAAGGCTTGCCATTTCCCACCTGAATTCCACGTTAGCCTTCGTGAGAAGCGTCAGTGGTTCGGCGATCCGTGAAAAGTTTTTGACGAAGCGTCTGTAATAGGCGCATAAGCCGAGAAATCGGCGCACGGCCTTCTTGTCGATGGGTAGCGCGAAGTCGGCGATGGCAGCTCTTTTCCGCGGGTCTGGGCGCCCTCCAGACTAGCTGATCACATGACCCAGAAGCAAAAGCTCGTCATATGCGAATCGGCACTTTTCTGGCTTCAGGGTCAGTCCAGAGGTCTTGATTGCTTAAAGTACTGCCTCAAGCCGCCGGAGGTGCTCGTCGAAGGTCGAGGAAAACACGACGACGTCGTCCAAATGCACAAGGCACGTCTGCCACCTCAATCCGGCCAGTACGGTGTCCATGACGCGCTGGAACGTCGCAGGTGCTGAGCAAAGACCGAAAGGCATGACCTTGAAGTCAAAGATGCCATCGGGTGTTATAAAAGCGATCTTTTCTCGGTCTCTCTCGTCTATTTCGATCTGCCAATAGCCGGTCTTAACCCTTTATGCGACAACGGGACAACCCCTGTCCCACCTACAAGGCAGCAGTAAAACGATGATTCTGAGCTCTGTAGAAATAGCTGGGTCTTTTGAAAACATCTAGCGCCATCTAGGAAATATGTGCGCAACTATTTTATGCTTTCTTTTTTTTCTACTTGGTGGCGCAAGGATCCTGTGGGTGTTAGAGCCACTGGAAAAATTTCAGAGTATCGCATCTGTTTTCCGCGCGCCGCCGCCGACGCGATTGGCTTACTCGCATCACGTGACCTCTCGCCGCCATATCCCTTCCAAGCGCTTTGGGTGCAGGCGCGTTCAATGCAGAGCGTGGCCGGACATTTAGCAGTAGCACGGTCCCTATAAGTACTTCGTCGCATTTTTAAACGCCTCATGCAGACAGGGGCGTAAGAAATTTTTTTCGGGAGGGGGGGGGGGCACCTTCTTGATGTGAAGGGGAGGCCTGGCAGGCAGATTGGTCGAGTGGCATTTCGTGCTATGTATGCCACGGGAAAAAAATTTCGGCGGGGGGGGGGGGGCACGGGTTCCGGTGTGCCACCCCCTGGCTACGCCACTGCATGCAGATGCCAGAGAGTAGCTCACCAGCAATCGAACGCTACTGGTGAGCTACTCTGAGAATCTCGTTTATTTTTGCATGTCGTGTGGGAAAAATTAATGTCCAAGAGCGCCGTTCTACGTGGCTGCATAGTTGGCCGGAATGAATTCGCCCCCCTCGAAGAACACGCCTTCCTGCAGTTATCTACACAAATTTTGCTGGAAAAGTTCTCATGCGACAGGATACTTCACCTTTTCGGTTCGCTATGGTCAGCGATATTGAAAACAATACATGCCTTTTTATTTGCTCGGCTGTTTATATCTCGATCTGTTGAACAGATTACGCATGCTATTCGAGTTATAAGCGTGTCACGCACGAGAGCGAAATTGAAGATTTATTAAAATAATAACTGTTTACTGCTATACCTTGAAGGCAATTGTGGCATGACCATTTGCCATTGCGCAAAACAGAAGCGTGGAACTCTGTTGATAAACTTGGTATAAGGCAATGTTATTAAGCGTATTTTTAAATTAGTTGCAAAAATATGCTGCCAATGCTGCATTGCGCCGAGCGTAACCCTAAAATACTGTTTAGTGGGTAAGAAATGGTCACAGCAAAAAAAAAAAAGTAGATCCCACGCATTGCGAAAGTCGATTTTATGCGAGCCCTATCTCGATATTTATACTGTGTTGCAGTAACATGCGCTTTAACAATTTCCGGGATGTGCTATTTCTGATCAAAAGAACATAAATCACCGTGCCGAGGAAGTTTTAATAAGAGTGCATTATGAAAAAAAAAAACAGTGCAGCAGTGCAGAAACCGAACTCCAGCTGTTTACGCGCTGGCAACGCCAAAAAAAATCTGTTTGTCGGAACACAGCAAAATATTTGCAAATGCACTGCAACGTTGGGAATATTAAGGAGACAAGAAATAGTAAATGAAACAATTAAGCAGTGATGTCAGTCATTTTCAATGGCCTATTTTCTACCTATCGCAAGATAAGATGCACCTTACCTACAGCACGCCGATTCGCCCGTGCGTTCGGCTGCTGGCGTTCCGAATCAAGACATAAATACGTCGAGCACAACATCCAATTACCGTACACACACAACTTGTATTACTCGTATCAACCAGTTGAAGAGCAAGCATGGTGCGCAAGCAAGCTATGCATCAGCGATCAGTCGAAGGACGCAATGTTGAATGTTCTCGACGTTGTTCGATAACGTTCTTGAGTGCAGTGAACCTGAACACTGACTGCAAAGCTAGCGCAAACAGTCAAGATTCACCAAATGTCGAAGTAAATGGCATCTCGCACGATGTAACTGCGCTAATGCAACTATGTTTACAGATCCGGACCTAGCGGACACACCCGGGCGTGACACGAAAAGAGACCGATGAAGCCATGAAGCGAGTTCGCGAGCACATGGCAACATTCGCCGCACGTTTCATTAGCTACACCGCTAACCGCGCAGTCGATCCATAACTGTCGATGACTCGAAATAACTTCTAATATCCTCTTGAAGAAACACAAACACATAATGCCGTTCCGCCGAGCGTAACACGGCACCGAGGCGAAAAGATCGGTCACTTCTCAACACACGCTAGCAACGCGCCTAACGCGCCGGACGGTGTGGAAGGGAAATGGCCGCCGCCGCCCAATGTTGCCCGCGTGCAGCCTACCTTTGCGGTACTCTGATTTTCCAGTGACTCTAGTGGGTGTTTTGCTTAGTTGGTTTTTTTCGAACAATACAGCTTCGAACGCACGTTTTTCGAAGAGCGACATTCTTCTCCCTCGACAAAGCTGGAACATTCGCGTGCGGCGCGCAATCTTAACCCATTAAGGCCCAAGCAAAAACTATTTGTTGAATGTAATTGAAATTTCGCGCACTTATCTAACTACAGTAGACAAAAACAGCTGGCAAGTTTCATAGCGTTACATCTCTTCCTTCAGAAGTTATGATACTGTACTTTAGCAAGTACGCTGGGCTCTTGCGATAGCAATGCAAGCTGGCTCGGCACACGAATAGCCAGCATTCTTGGCCCGTGCAATACTAATACAAAAATTGTTTTGGCACATGCAACTTGTCCAAGCAGCGACGCATCATGCAAAGCGTTGCACCATACTTTTCGCAGCATCATTTCTATTTATCACAGACAGTGCACTTCAACCGTTTTTCAATCTTCTTGTGAAATGCCCATATGGATGGAGGGGACTGGCAGGCACACTGGACACGCAAGACCTCTTGATAGTTCTATTGTGTACACGGCACAGGTAGGGTCTTGCAAGTGTGCAGGTGAATGACAGCAGTCGACTCATAGAGGGTCTGCTAACCTCCAGTAGGTTGGCAGATCCTCTATGCATTCAGTGCAGCAATGTTGATGATCTGTGTAAATAGGTGCTTCCATCTCATTTTCCCACGAATGAAAATTCTGAAGTTATACGCAGCTTGATTGTGGAGGTGAATCTCTCCCATGCCAATATTTCTCTAGCTGCTGACGATGTTTCGTGATGGCGCTACGTTTTTCTTTTCAGTTGATGATCATCTGCTTACAGAGCGTAGTGGCTCGACTGTGTCATAGTTCATCGCCATAGCAACTATGCTATTGTCTTTGCCCTTTACGAAAAGAAACTCGTTTCCCGGATCGAAACAAAAGCAGTCGTCCCGATTTCTTTCGTTCCATCAGGCAGAAGGCATTCATTTGCGCAGCCGTCTTCCCCCTCCTCCTCAGCCGTTTGGGAGCGACAATTACTTCCCCAAGAGGCTCTTGTATATCCCTGCCGGCATCTGTTGCAGTCTCCCGAGTCTCAAATGACCGTAAAAACGGCATTCTTCTGAAGAAAATACCTGATTTGATCTCTGAGGCAACCTACAACGCAATGCACATGTAAGCTCTCACAAAGGCCCAGTGTACTACAAAAAGTACACCAACATTTGATTACCCCTCAGAGCAAAACAGTGCACTACAGCTGATTCTTGCGTTTCGCCCTGATTATAGTGTTCCTTTTGAAGCACAACCAATCTGTTTTTTTAATATATACAGTGTGAAACCTTAAATTATTTAAGAAAATGTAGTAGTCCTCACATGCGTTCGACGGGCGCTCGTTTTCCAAAAGTTTAACAACTCGTAGCACAGAAAAAATTGACCTGAGTCAATATGTTCGATTAGGAGTGTCTTGCTGCAACCTTTAGCATCAAAAATGCTAATCAGAAAAATTAGAATATTGGATAGTGTATTTTCTATTCCAAAAAAATGAAGTGTACTTTGTAAAGTACGCTAGGCGCTAATGGGTTGACAAAACGATCCTCTACAATCGCGAAGCTTCTCGAATACTGCTTCGCGGACAGCGCCGAGCGTTGACAACCGTCCTTGCTGGTCAAACCCGAATACATAAAAATAAAACAAGTGGGCGTGGCAATATTATGTCGGACGGGGACATTGTGTGCGATGGAAGTGGTTAACGGGAAAGTGTCGTGGGGATGACGGTACATTAATACATTAATCATTCATCACTATTACCATCTCTACCCCGTAGTGCTTGAATAATCTCTGTGCCAAATTGCCCTCTTGTTTTTAAGAGTACGAAACTGCATGCAGAAAGTTTTCGGGGGGGGGGGGGGGGAGAGAGTTACACCTGTCGCAAAGTGGCTACTCTAGTGATGCAGAACTATCGGTAAATTGACTATCGATAGTATCGATAGTTTCTTTGAAACTATCGATAGTGTAAACAAACTATCGATAGTGCTACTATCGACAAACTATCGATAGTGCAATCGGTAGTACCATCGTTAATATTACTATAGCGATATTACTGCCACGCGTGTTCATTGCTTTGTTTTGACGTTCCCCTCGTTACGTGGGGATAAGGACCTCACAGAGGAGAAATGGAGCTCGGCCCTCAAGAGCTCGGAATATCAGCAACTTTGGGCCGTCCAGAGAGCCTGCGATGCGGCGGTTAGGCTAGGTCTAACTGTCCCCACGTGGGAGCGGACCGCGGTGTCACCCTAAGGGGTGGCACTTCTCCGGATCTTTAAATAAAGTTCTTCGTACCGTACCGTATTCGGGTTTCACCCACAAAGACTGTTAGCAACGTTTGACGCAGACCGCTTCGTAATCTTTGAGAAGTTTCACAATTGCTTAAGATCATTCTGTTAAGATTACGCGCCGGACGCGAATAGTCAAGTTTATTCGAGAGCTTACGCGAGCACCAGCGATAGCGCTGGAAGGTTTGACGACTGCTGTATAGAGGACAACGCGTTCCATCGATGATCGGATTACTCAACGGCTGACAACTGCTCCCGCCGCTATCAGTGCGCAGCATGTATCGATTGTATTTTGAGTTTTGATTTTCTGGGCACAAGTTCGCCCAAATAAAGATGTCCTTATTTCCCAGTCTTGCTGCAGCATTTTTCACCGTCACAACCACGTGACAATACTATCGACAGTGGTGTGAATAATGATGCGGTTGCTGGCCGGCTATATTGCCAAAATAGTTGCGATAGCCTACTATAAGCATCGCTTATAGTTTATGAGCATTTTTTGGCAGATAAATAATTATTTCCGCCGTGAAAATGGCGGAAAATATCCATCAATAAATTCGTATCCGAAAGCAACCAGTTAAACCTTACAATGACCTTCTTGATATTTTTTTTATTTTGAAATCATAAAATGCAATGTCAATTCGAAGCCGCGCAGTCCCACCACATGTGAAGGCTTCCTTTCCGCTAAAGCTGAACAGTTTGACTTTATGATCATGCACTCTGGCGAAGAACACAATCATGTCAACTTTCTTGCCCTTCAGCCTGCTCCTCCGGCTGCACTATGTACCACGTGCGCGGGGAACCAAGTTTATTCTGCAGTGAGTCCGCGCTGTTGATTTTATACTATCGATAGTACCATTGAATTTTTTACTATCGATAGCGCTATCGATAGTATTTTTCACCATCGATAGTTCGATAGTGAGTCAGCTATCGATAGTATCGATAGTACCATCGATAGTTCTGCATCACTAGGCTACTCGCGTTGAACAGCTATAGGTAGGCGTTGTGCCTTCTGCGTTTTTATATACGCAGCCTCAGCCGTTACCAGTTGCTGTATTACTCCACAGAAAGGACAGTATACCGGACGGGGATATTGTGCGCGATGGAAGAGGTTAACGGTAAATGACATGGGGCAGATGATGAAGAAGAGAACGAAGATAGCGCGTGCCGATTCATTATGATGATAATTATATGTCTACGCAAAACGGCATAACGAAAAGCTTAACTGCTCCGGTGTAAAAAACTCACAGGGTCCCTTATGCAATCGTCCTGGACTACTCGAAGTCGAAAGCCATCATCATCTTCACAGTCGAGGTATTGATCCCCCCTTCGAAACCTTTCTGCACGTCACCTGGTTTTGCACTGCCTCCGTGGTCGGCCATCTTTTGACGGTGTCATGTGATGACGGTGTCATGTGATGACTTCGCCATGCGATGTCACGAAGACGTCACAAATTTTTGCGATCCGTGACGTCATCATAACCTCATATGGCGAGGTCATCACGTGATAATTTTTTGAATCACTCGTGTTTACGCCAACGCCGACGGCCAATTATTGCGTTGCATGAGCCATTTATGGTTTTCTGATTTTAAAAAAGCACTTTCTTGAAGCACATGTGTGTTCTGTACCTAATTTCCGTTTCGGGACAGCTGCATACAGCTCTCCCATAGTAGGGTTCATGGTTCTCAGAGTCGTTTCCGTTTTACAGTAGAAATGTTAATGGCACAGCTCCTTGATTTTGTGGCGACCGTCCGTTTCTACAAGACACGCCCGGCGCCCGCAAGGGAGCAGAGGTGTGTTTTTCAAGCACTTAAGTGGAAATCCTGGCGCCCTCAATGGATCGAAGGAAGGAACTAATGAATTAGAGCGGTAAACATTTTGCTACCGTTGCTGGGGTTTGAACCCGCGCCCTCCACGCACCGAAGTCACGTGTAGTAACTACTGGGCTACACACCCACACTTTTAAAATGTTAATACATGTGAACTACATGAACCCTTGTACCCTCTGTCGTAAACAAACGTGAAAGGAGAACGCCTTCTATGAATAATATAGCAATAATATCTGGGGCTTTACTTGCCAAAACCACGGCATGATGTTGAGGCACGCCGCAGTGGAAGGCTCTGGAAATTTCGACCATCTGGTCTTTAATGTCCGCTGACATCGGATAGTACACAGACCTCTATCATTTCGCCTCCATCCAAATGCGACCGCCTCGGCCGGGATCGAACCCATGTTCTTTCGCTCAGGAGCCGAGCACCGTAACCAGTGTATCAGTTAGGCTGATCACTTACTATGAAGGTTACGTTGGATTTTGTGGTGGTAGACTAAGCCTACACAGGAACAGATGCAAGAAACCACACTGCCTTCTGGTGCATGTTTCGCCGCGTCATTCGAATCTAAACGCTGCGTTGGCACGGTGGTCTGCGCCAACCCCTCCCCCCAACCTTTCCTATATTTTTTTAACTTTGCATGTGAATAAGTACGCATGTAATTTTGCATATTTATATATAAACATGTATGTTGGTGCACATGTATATATACAAACACGCACGAACACGCATAAAACCTAATGAAGCCCCCCCCCCCCCCCGGGAAATATATTTTTGGCTAAGCCCACGAAATTGGAGCACAACTTGAATTAGGCCTAGTTAGTATTTTGTTTGTGACATGTTTAGATAACGAATAACAAGTATGCTGTAAAGAAAAAAGTCACAGTTTCGCCACAACGGCGAAGCAATGAATGCGACAGCAACAGATTGGAATGTAACGCGAAGAACGGAAAGCAGCTCGAAATTTCCAGCGCGTCTCTCAAGCGCAAAGGACGCACGAAAAGAACAGACACAGGACGAGTGCGAAATATCAATTGTCACAGTTATTATTTATTTGTTTAAACAGCGTGCCCGTTTCGCAAATGCGGCCGCTGCGGCGAGCGAATTGACCTTCGTACGCTCTTGAACTTCAGCGCGGACATCGCGGTGAAAGCACAAGACATACAACTCCCCTCCTCCCTCCACGAGATAAGCGCGCACGCAGGCGACCACGCCCTGTAGGGCGAAGTGCATGGAGACGCGCGCGCAACGCTTCGAGTGGGGCGATAACGTTTAAAGCGCGCCCCTCGCGCACTTCGCGCCATCTCGCTATTGAGCAAAAAAGCGGGCTGAAGTAAATGTTGTATATAAATAGCTCGCCGTTAGCATGCTGAAAGGCGGTACTCTTCATGGCCTAGCTGCTTAACGCTGCGCGCTGCGGAGCGAGAGGTCGCCCTTTCGATTCCGCGCGTCGTAACGTTTTTGTGAATTATGTTTCTTGGTGTCATGTATATATATATATATATATATATATATATATATATATATATATATATATACGGAACATGACGGCCACGCCGACGGCGAAAACCAGCCCAGAGTGTCCATATAATTGCTATCGCAATAAAAGAAACACGAACAGCCATGTTCGTTGTCTTTTTTTTTTCTTTGTCCACCTCGCATCTGTTGTTAGCGGTAAACATGCGATATAAAGAGGTAAGAGCGGTGAGCTTGATTGAGCTCATTGGTGCATATTAGATGGAGAATAAAACATAGCTTATGACGGCACAACATGAAGACACGGACACGGCGCCGAACTAACTACCAAGGTTTCTTGCAAAACAACTGCATTATATAGGAAGCAGGTAACTGCGCAAAACAGAAAACACAAGTAGAAATGCACAAACATGTGATACAGGCCATACAACAATGACACTCACCTCGAACACATTATCAGGAAGCTGTATCACTAGTACCCCCTATAGATCTCTAATTTCGCTGCAGTGAAGGAAAATTTAAGGCACGTTTACACAAGAACCACCGTGATGTTGAATGTGGAAATGTGGAAGGCTTCACTTATCTGGAGTGCGCGTTGCTCATTATAGCTCCCCCTGCCTACGCACTTATCATAAATTGGCTGACATCCGCAATTTTTATAATGGTCAGCCAAATGGCTGGGAACAGGGCCTTTGAAAGAGTAGGCGCGCTCCCTCAGCCGATCATTTATGCATCGGCCTGTATGGCCGATGTCACAGCGCCCACATATAAATGGTATCTTGTACACGATCGCACATACACATCCAGCATAGTGCTTAGCCTATGGTGACCTATTTTGGTGTTAAAGCGCCGTGTCTGTATCCACCTCTCCCCGTCTTAAACGCTGTTTTATTCGTCTCAAGGGGTAAGAGCTTTAGATGATTTTAGAATCATCGTCCCGGGTGCTATCCTCTGGCGGAAATGACCTTAAACTAAACTGAACGGACCAGGTGGTTCTCATCGACGAGCCGACCTCTGGCCTGGACCGGTACAACACCCAGCTCGTGTGGGACATGCTGCTGAGCGTGCGCCGTGCGAGCGCGCTGCTCATCTCTACGCACGATATGACCGAGGCGGACGTCCTTGCCGACCGCGTCGTTGGCCTCACCGAGGGCGTTGTAGTCTGCAACGCGTCGCCGACCTACTTGAAGAGCCTGTACGGTACGGGCACAGAAGTCTTTATTAATGCATGCCTTAGGAGGCACAATTAGCGTTTCTTTTTTAACTAGTAACGAAATTCTCGGAGCTACCAACGAAGCAACCCGTAAAATTTTCAAAACTGCATTGACATGCTTTCAAGGAGAAAGAGCTTTGCGTTCCAAGGTTTCACTGTGAAATGCAGAAAATATCATGTGAGGCAAGTGCGCATGAACTTCGCCCTTACGGCGTTCGCGGTAGTAAAGGACCAAAAAAAAGATACACTCGAGCGCGCAATCTGCGCCTTCCCTTCGTCTCTGCGGTATTGGCGTGACAAAAACAAAATTAAAAAGCAGCGTTCGCGTCATGTAATAAACTGCAGTAACGTGCAAAACTGGGCAAGTTGTTGGACCTTCATGGTAAAAGTAGCGCAAAAAAAACGGCAACACTAGACCAGGAAAGACGCAAGACCACTTCGGAGCTACCCATAAAGCTGTTAGTTCAGCGTCTGTCTTCTGTCGTTCTTCTCGTGTTGCCGTCTTTTTTAGCTGCTTTTACCAGACGCAATATAACGTGTCCAGTAAGGTATACTCCGTTTCACACATCAGGTGCAACGCTGTGGAGGCTAGCGAGACTTCTCGCAACAGATGCGTTCGCATTGAGAAATAGTTCAATGTTTTTACCACCCAGAATTGATTTTTGTTTTCTTTCTTAGGCTGAGTAGTAAATAAAGATCTTTTGAGCCCCTTAGAAATAATGAAACCTTGTTATACGGCTGTTATCATACGTCTGGATCGCTTAGCGTCTTGTTGTTTTCTTTTTTTTGCTGTTTCATTTGAGCGCCATCGCGACGCGTCGCGCGGAGGCTCGTGCTCGGCTCGCGTAAGCGTTTACAACGACAAAAACCGACCACGAGACGCGCGGAGTTATACACTTTGCTGACCGAACTTCCTGCATAGCTTCCACAGCGTTGCACTTGATGTATGAAACGGAGTATAGCCACACCGGATAGCTGTCGCTTACGAGTCACTTTAGGCGAATTCATAAGTTGACGCTCTATAGGTATTTTTAGGGGCGAAGCTCCTTATAGCATCACCTGGTCGGTCGTCGCTCCGTGCAGCGTGTCCCCGCCATCGTGTCTCCCGTATCATTCAATAGATGGCGCTGTCCCATAGCGATGCATGCAAACTGCAGTTGGATGACGATATACTACATGGCGCTGTCCCATAGAGATGTGTGAAATATGTGTGCAAGAAAAAGACAAAAAGAGAAAAAAACTAAGGAAGGAAATGAAAGAAATGAAAAGAAAGAAAGGAAGAAAAACGGCGGCACCCTGCACGCTAGATGGCGTGCAGTAATCAAAGCGGCGTATCGATTTGATTACTGCTGGGCGAAACCACTGAACATTTCACGGTGTAACCATGATAGCTTCAGGAGCTTCGCCCAAGCTGTTCATCATTCACCCATGGATATGCTGTAATTTCTTTTTGTAAGAACCATTATGAAACTTTCAAACCTGGTTTATCATCCAATAACCCACCTAGCGTAAATTATCGCCAAATAAAGTAACTTGAATGAGGGGTTCGTGTGAGTGGTTCGTGTTTGTGACCAAGAAAAGAGTGCTGAGATGATAACGCTTCCAACAGAGAGTCAAAGATCTCGGTATATTGTCACGTGGTCGTGACGTCGAGGAAGACCGCAGGCGACGTGTCCAAGACGAAACTCTTTATTCGGCCGAACTTGTGGCCGAGAAACGGAACGTTAATTTGCAGCAATAGACAATCTATGCACTGATAGCGGCGAACAGAGCGTCGACCGTCGATCAACTGACAAGCGGTGAAGCGCGTCGGCATTTATGCATGTGCCATAGAATATTCCAGCGTTATCGCTTGTTGTCGCGCAGTCTCTCGAATAAGCTCGAGTGTCTTAGCAAAATGATCTACAATGATCGCGAAGCTTCTCGAACAATGAGGCGCGGTTTGCGCTGAGCGTTGCTGACAGTCTTTGTGGGCGGAAACCAAATACAGCAAAAGTGATCATAAGAAAGGCACATAGCAATGCCCCCCCTCTGAAAAAGCATTGTCCCGATGCTTAACCCATATATGTTCAGTGTCCTACATATAGGGGGGGGGGGGGGATCGGAGATCTCTGTTCGTTCCGCGTTCGTTCTGGCGGTGTTACGTCACAAAAGTGGGCGGTCCGCAGCTCTCTTCCGCCGAGAGGAAGAGGACAGCCAATCGTCAAGCGGTGAGCGGCGAGCTTTCCGGAAGTAGACGCGCATCGTTTGTCCTCGGCAAGGGGACCGTATATTTCAAAACGTAGTGTTTCTCGCCTTCTAATAAATACAGTTGTTATACGAAAAGATATTGTTTTTCTTTTCAAGCTCAAACAGTTTTTCTTTTCAGCTCAAACAGAAACAGCAATAGGTTTGAGCGCTGATATTTATTCGTGTTAGTTTTTCTAACGTGATCCCTATGTGAAGTCACGCACGCGAAAAAAAAAAAAGATAAAAGTAGCGGTTGGCGCAGTTGTTCAAGATGTCGTCCCACCGGAATGTCTGGCTTGGCTCCCGAGTGCCGAATCGTCAAAAGGAGCTTCTGCTGGCTTTTATAAAAGAGCACCCACACATACCTACGCCGTCGTGCCCACTGGGGCCGTCGTTCACGGGTGAGGACCGGGACGACACGTGGCAGTAGCTGGTAGCGCTTTTGAACTAACAAGTCCCTGCGCGTAAGACCACAGGCAGGCCCGTTCATTTTGTTCTCACTGTTCGTTTCGAGAGTAGAAAGCGACGCCGCACTCGCTCCTGTCTTCAAACGCATCTCGCACCTCCAACCGCAAGAGAAGCACACGTCGCAAGCGCCATTTTTTCAAAATCAGCTGTTGTGGCAGCCGCAACCGCCGCATCATGCCGTGCGAAGCCGTTTGTTCGCTCGAGAGATCGCGTGCGAACGGTCTCGCGCTCCGTTCTTTTGTAGCAGACGACATGCTCGTTATGACGCGGTATGACGTCACCAAAAAAAATAAAAGATCAAGCAAAAAATTACACCATCTCCCGCTAAAGGGGATCATGAGGCGATGCGAAGCCGGAGCACTTGCACGATCGCGTTCCGTTGGCGTTCATTGGGCATGCTACCGACCTCGCGTCGTGGACCGCGAAGAGGGACGCTACGCGCCTCGTATCTTTCATCTAGCCTGGCCGGCGGGGAACGCGGTCGACAGGCGGGCGAGAGGGGGGCAGCATGGAGAGGAGACAGAAGGGGACGGGACGCGCATGCGCTCGAGCTCATCGCGGCGTTGCACAGGAGAGAATTTCGGCATGTCTAGCCCGCGTTTCAGAGGAAGAGTGGAAAGGGGGAGAGGGGGTGGGAGAGAGGGAGTGGAGAGGATGTGTGTGGAGAGGGTATGCGCATGCGCAGTAAGGGTGGTCACGCCGCACACCACCACCACCACCACCGGATTGAGCTCCGCCTTAAGATACTTCGCATCTAAAAGAAAAATGGCTACGCCCCTCAGAGACGTCGTTTTTTCCGGCTTCGGCCAATCGCGTACGCCGCCAGAATGGGTACAGAAAGAACGGCGCAGAACAGAGATCTCCGATCACCCCACTCGTTATGCCGCGATATGACGTCACCAAAAAAGAAAAATCAAGCAAAAAAAAGAAATGGTGACACCCCCTGGCCTTGAGTGCCATCTCCCGCTTCAGCCAATCAGCGCGCTTGTTCTTCCCCCAGGAGAACGAACAAGCGGAACGAACATATCTCCGATCGCCCCCTAGGACGCTTCTTTGATGCACTGTAACATCGTTATTTCTTTAGCTGATGACTGGCGCCACCTACGGCACATCAAGCAGCCTCATTCTCAACGTGTGCAAGCCAAGACATTGCTTGCTTTTCATGCTGCCACGTGCCGTCCGCTTTCTCCGGGCAAACGCGTGCTTTGTGTGAAAAACGCCATAGAAAGGAAGAAGTGCAATGTCGGGGAGCACGGGAAATGTTTCAAGGCTTACCACACCCGCACATAGAACTCCTAATGCCCAGTGTCCAATGTGTATAGGATGGCTTGAAAACAGCGTTGCGTTTACCTGGCAGTAAGTGAAGAACCTGTGCTTTCTTTTGAGAGTAGAAGTACACTTTTTGTTAAAAAATATTTGTTTTGTGATTTTTTTTAGTTTGGGCATACATGGGTTAAAACAGAACACGGGAGGGAGGGGGGGGGGCTGGCTAATGCATGCAACAATAACGAGCTACAATAAATAAAAAAGTACAATAAACAATAAGCACTAGCAAGACAGTGCAATAATAAAGCAAAAGTACAGTCCTCAGATTCACTAACGCGCGTAATATGGCTTGAAGCGCACGACATGGACGACTTCAGGTCGCGCACGGCGCTGCTGAGAGTTCGTAATGCCGTCAGGGACAACCTCGTAGTCGAATGCGCCGAGGCGTCGAAGTACCCTGTACGGTCCGAAGTATCGTCGAAGAAGCTTCTCACTAAGTCCTCGTCGGCGTATTGGCGTCCATACCTATACACGGTCACCGGGCTGGAATTCCGTGTGGCGTCGTCGAAGGTTGTAGCGGCGGCTGTCAGTCATCTGCTGATTCTTGATGCGTAGGGGGCCAAGTTGTCGGGCCATGGTCGGGCTTCTTCGGCGCGCTGAAGGTAGACAGTCACGTCGAGGTTTCCTTCGTCGGTGACGTGGGGTAGCATGGCGTCGAGCGTCGTTGCCAGGTTCCTTCCGTATACCAACTTGCATGGTGTCCTCTGCGTCGTTTCTTGCACGGCCGTGTTGTATGCGAAGGTTACGTACGGAAGAATGGCATCCCACGTCTTGTGTTCCACGTCGACGTACATGGCCATCATGACGCCGATGGTCTTATTTAGACGCTCGGTGAGGACATTGGTCTGTGGGTGGTAGGCTGTGGTCCGGCGGTGACTTGTTTCGGTGTATTTCAAGATCGCCTGAGTAAGGCCAGCAGTAAAGGCCGTACCTCTGTCTGTGATGAGGACCTCTGGGGCGCCATGACGCAAGACGATGCAAGATGACGCAAGACGCAAGCCACGAAGAACTTGGCTACCTCGGCGGCACTGCCTTTGGGCAGGGCCCTTGTTTCGGCGTAGCTGGTGAGGTAGTCGGTAACTACGACGATCCACTTATTACCGCAGGTCGACGTAGGGAACGGCCCCAGAAGGCACATCCCGATCTGCTGGAACGGTCGCCGAGGTGGCTTGATCGGCTGAAGAAGTCCGGCTGTCCTTGTCGGCGGCGTCTTCTGTCGCTGACAGTCTCGGCAAGTCTTCACGTAGTGGGTGACGTCGGTAATGAGGCGAGGCTAGTACTATTTTTCCTATATCCTCGCGAGCGTGCGGGAAAAGCCGAGGTGGCCAGCCGTCGGGTTGTCGTGCAGGGCCTGCAGAACTTCTCGTCGCAGTCCCGAAGGTACTACGATAAGGTAGTTGGCCCGGGCCGGAGAGAAGTTCTTCTTTACGAGGACGTCGTTTTTCTAGAAAAATGACGCCAATCCCCGCCTGAATACTTTCAGAACAACGGCTGTCCTGCCCTTGAGGTATTCCACAAGGCCCCTGAGTTCCGGGTCGGCTTGCTGTCGTTCAACGAAATCGTCGGCACCTATGGTTCCCAAGAAGCAGTCATCATCGTGGTCGTCCTGCGGCGGTGAGTCGACGGGGGCACGAGACAGGCAGTCGGCGTCGGAGTGTTTTTTTCCGGACTTGTAAACGACGGTAATGTCGAATTCTTGAAGTCTTAGGCTCCACCGTGCGAGGCGACCTGAAGGGTCCTTCAAGTTGTCTAGCCAACACAAGGCGTGGTGGTCGCTCACAAGGGCCTGTCGTACAGATAGGGGCGAAACTTAGACGTAGCCCAGATGATGGCAAGACACTCCTTTTCCGTTGTGGCATAGTTATCTTCTGCTTTGGATAGGGAGCGGCTAGCATAACTGATGACCCTTTCCAGTTCGTCGGTCTTCTACACAAGGACGGCGCCGAGTACTACGCTGCTTGCGTCGGTGTGGATTTCCGTATCGGCGTATTCGTCGAAATGCGCAAGTACCGGAGGCGTTTGCAGGCGTCGTTTTAGTTCTTGAAATGCATCGACTTGCGCCGTTCCCCACATGAACTACACGTCGGTTTTTGTGAGGTGCGTTAGCGGCTCGGCGATCCTTTAAAATTCCTTGACGAAGCGCCTATAGTAGGCGCAAAAGCCGACAAATCGGCGTACGGCCTTCTTGTCGGTGGGCGGCGGGAAGGCAGCGATGGCAGCTGTTTTCCGCGGATCGGGGTGAACTCCAGATTTGCTAATGACGTGGTCCAAGAACAGGAGGTCCTCGTACGCGAAACGGCGCTTTTCTGGCTTCAGAGTGAGTCCGGAGACCTTGATTGCTTGAAGTACAGCTTCAAGGCGCCGGAGGTGTTCGTCTAAGTTTGAGGCAAACACAACGACGTCGTCCAAGTACACAAGGCACGTCTGCCACTTGAAGCCAGCCAGCACTGTATCCACAACGCGTTGGAAAGTCGCAGCTGCCGTTGGATAACGCGCAGGTCCGTTGGATAACGCGCAGTCGCGGGTGCCGTATCCATAACGCGTTGGAAAGTCGCAGGTACTAAAAGGCATGACCTTGAACGCGAAGAGGCCGTCCGGTGTTATAAAGGCAGTTTTTTCTCTGTCTCTCTTGTCGACTTGGATTTTCCAGTAGCCGGTCCTGAGGTCCATCGAAGAAAAATACTTTGCGTTGTGGAGTCGATCCAGGGCGTCGTCTATCCGTGGGAGAGGGTACACGTCCTTCTTTGTGATCATTGTGACAGGTTCGTTTAATAAAGCCAGTTGAATCGGCTGTGCAATACTATTCTTGAATAAGAGACGGAGGTGAGCGTTTGATTTTCAGACAAATCAAGATATATTTGCACACACAAAAAATAAACGAGGGGGAAACACTAGAATGAACAAAAGGTAAACTAACTAACAAGCGTCAGCCTGACCACAAATACCTAGATTTCTCCTTAAACAAGGGAATCTTATCATAAGCCTAAAAGTTGGGCAAGTCCACACGCTACTGTCGTCAGGAAAGTCCTGATGTGGAACCAGAGTAGTACGGCTCACGAACGGGTTGGACACACAAGCAGTCAGGTGAGGAGGACGTGGTGCTGGAAGTCTCCAAGCTCGGGCCCTCAGCCCGACGGCTCACTTCCGCTCCCGGTGGATGCCGTCATCGGCGGTGCTGTCTCCCGCCCGAGAACCACAACCACGCCAAGCCGGGGCCTCAGCAAAAGCCACGCCGGTAGAATGGTCGCCACGTGCACGTGAAGGCCTGCGCCGGCTAGCTGGACGCCTTCAGAGCCCGGGTACAAGCGCCCGACAAGCTCGCATTCCGCACCCTAGCCACGTTACTCGAACCACCAGCCCAGCTCTTCTTGTTTTTCCTTTTAGGCGCAGTGGCTCTCGGCGATTCCTTATTTTGCGGTTTTTTCCCATGCTGCGATGTCTGGCGCGCTCGCGCAAGTGGCACGTTGTACGTCGTCCTCGTCGTTTTTGCTGCTGCAACCATCGGACGCACCACACTCGCGCACTTCACTCATAACAATCATGTTCAGGCGACGATAATCGATGCAGAAACGCAGGGACCCATCCTTCTTCTTCACCAACACCACGGTAGACGCCCACGGGCTCTTGGACGGCTGGATGACGTCGTCGCGTAGCATTTCGTCGACTTGTTTCTTAACGGCCTCCCGTTCCCGAGTCAAAACCTGGTAGGAACTCTGACGGAGTGGTCGAGCATTTTCTTCTGTTATAATGCGGTGCTTAGCAAGGGGCGTTTGTCGGACCCGCCATGACGACGAGAAACAGTCCTTGCATTCCTGCAGAAGGCATCGTAGCTGTTGCTGTTGGCGAGCGTGAAGACTTGGGTTTACGTCGAAGGGTGGCTCAGGTATTGGGGTCGTCGTCGTAGCTTCGTCAGAATCTGAAATGGGCAAGATTTGCGCTGACGGCCAAAATTTCTTCGATGTGTGCAATCGTCGTGCCCCTGCTTAGGTGCCTGTATTCTTGGCTGAAGTTCGTTAGCATCACGCTTCCTTTTCCTTCATTCAACCCAGCAATGCCCCTTGCGACGTAAATGTCACGGTCTAGCAGAAAACACTGATCGCTCTCGATGACACCTTCGATGTCTTCAGCTTCTTCGGTGCTGACGGGAATTATGACGCTGGAGCGATGAGGCATGGTTACTTGATCCTCGAGCACGTTCAGGGCATGTTGACATTGATTCGTATCCGGCGCTGTCGTTTTGTCTGACGATAGGCTTATCGACTTGGTTCTGAAGTGGATGACGGCGCCGTGATAGTTTAAGAAGTCCATGCCAAGTATGATGTCCCTGGAGCAGTGTTGCAAGATTACAAAACTTGCAGGATACGTGCGATTATTGATTGTTACTCTTGCTGTGCAGACTCCAGACAGCGTTATTAGATGGCCTCCAGCGGTACGGATTTCGGGGCCTTCCCAAGCAGTCTTTACTTTCGTCAACTTCGTGGCGAAGGGCCCACTGATGACGCAATAGTCGACTCCAGTATCGATGAGAGCGGTGACGTTGTGGCCGTCGATGAGAACGTCGAGGTCACTAGTTCGTCGCCTTGCGTTGCGGTTGAGTCGCGGCGTCGGGTAACGGCTGCGTCGGTTTGTTCCGCTGCTTCTATGTTGCGTCGTCGGGTCTTCTTCGGTCCGCGAAATTTTGTCGTCAGGGGTCTGTCTGGTTTGGGTCGTGTTCTGAAGGTTTCGTCGCGGCGGCGTCGTCGCCGGCGGAGGATCTGCGTTAGTTCGTCGTACAGCAACCGCACCTCCATCGGTTCTGCCTTTAGTTTTCCGGATACGGGCTAGGCGACCGGCCCCGGTTTGGGCCAGTGTACTGGCGGCGGTGCGGTAACATGTAGCGGCAGGGCGATGGCGAGCGGGAAGGTCGTCGTTCTTGCCACTGTGTTCCAGTGAGGTAGTCATCGATGTCGCGAGGACGTTCGCCTGGCTGCGGGCGCGGCGCGTTGACGGCAAATCCGCGTAGCCCCATCTGTCGGTACTGGCAGCGGCGGTACGTGTGGCCGGCCCCCCCGCAGTGGTAGCAGAGCGGGCGGTTGTCAGGGGCGCGCCAAACGTCGGTCTTCCTTGTCGCCTTGCGCGGGGCGTAGCGCTGGGCGACAGGAGGACGGTAGGACGTCGGAGGTGGTGGCGGTGGCGGCGTCTGGCGGCCGAACTGCTGCGGCGGCGTGGCGTCTTCTGCAGCAGCGTAGTTCATTGCTTGCAGCTGCGGCTGCGCTGACTCGGAGGTGCCCAGCGACTGCATTTCCTCTCGGACAGTGTCTGTGATTGAGGCAGCTTGAGGCTGGCACGACGGGAACATTCGGCGAAGTTCTTCGCGCACTACGGCCCTTGTGGTCTCGCGCAGATCGTCGGAGCCGATGGCTTGAACCGCTGCGCTGTCTTGGATTAAGTGGCGGTTGTACTGGTGGGTTCACATTTCCAGCGTCTTCTCGATGGTCGTGGCTTCTGAGACAAATTCCTGGACGGTATTCGGTGGATTCCTCATAAGTCCAGCGAAGAGCTGTTCCTTTACTCCTCGCATGATGAAACGAACCTTCTTCTTCTCAGGCATGTTGGGGTCAGCGTGGCGGAACAGTCGGGTCATTTCTTCCGCGAAGATGGTCAGGTTTTCGTTCGGGAGTTCAACTCGGGAGTTCAGCAAGGTTGCGGCCCTTTCCTTTCGGACGACGCTCGTGAACGCCTTCAAAAAAGCACTGCGAAAGAGATCCCAGGCTCGAAGTGCGGACTCCCGGTTCTCGAGCCATGTCTTTGCTGCTTCTTCCAGGTAGAAGTACACATGGTGCAGCTTGTTGGTGTTAAATGTTGCGACCCTTTCAAATGTCTCCAGCCAGGTTTCGGGGTCATCACATGGCGAACCACGGAATGTCGGCGGCTCCCTGGGCGGTTGCATCACTATCGCGGCAGGGTTCGCTGCGGCCGTCATCGTGCCTGTTGTCTTCGTCGCCGTGGCTCTTGTCTTGTCCGGTAGGGGTTTGTATTGGGGGGGGGGGGGGGTAGTCTTTTCAGTCTTCGGCTAGCTCGCTGTTGCACGAGGTCTTCGACGTCTTCTTCACGCTGTGGGTTTGGTTCCCGGCTCTTCGTAGGTGTCCGGAATAGAGCACTGCACGGGCCGGAATTATCGGCCCGGGCCCGGGACTCTCTCAGATTTACCTGCCCGAGCCTGGCCCGGCGACTCAAAACGAGACTCGGACCCGGCCCGAACCCGGGAAAAAATTTCGCCTACCCGGCCCGGCCCGGCCCGGCCCGGCCCGCCCACAAATCGGGCCCGACAGAGGCCCAAGCCAATAATCTAGGTGGGGTTGTTTGAGGATAGAATCGACCGCAAGGCGTTTAAGTGGTAATTATCTACGCATGCTTGGCGCATGCTTCACTAGCAAGTATGCTTTAACCTACGGCACTTTCTTGTAAAAGGGGGCTGGCTCACCGTGGAAACAGTTGAGCGGACATGCTGGGAATGATAAACGTTTGTTCGGCATTGGTATACTGTACCTAATTTTCTAGGATTACAATCGGGATCATCAAGAGCGTATTGTAGCAGATATTGTTGAAAGAAAAGTGATTTGTTCCTAAGGCTCATTTTTTATAAACACAGGCGTTGGCTACGAGGTGAGATTGAACAAGAGCACCAAGGTGCCCTTTCAGGAGCAGCACGCCCTGTCGATACTGCGGAGGTACGCGCCATCGGCCGAGCTGCTGGACGACAAGCCGAACCGGGCCATCATCGGCTTGCATACCGTCGTCTCGAAAGACTTCGACCGCATGTTTCGCGAGCTGGAAAGGGCCAGTGTTCGTTTGGGCATCCGCTCTATCGGTCTTACCGTGTCCACGCTCAAGGATATCTATCTCAAGTAAGTCTGAGATTTTTTTCACGATTTTCATTAGGCTGCCGAATAACATTTAAAAAAAAAGCTGTTTTAGCTGCCTGGATACTATTTATTGCGTGAAAAAAGTAACAGGCATGATACGACAGTGGTAAGTCATGGCCTCCGCGATCAACTCCGGCAGCGCGCTGCCGGAGCTACCCGCGGAGGCCACGGCTAAATACGAGCCAAAACGCAAAAAAGTCGAGAGAACGCTCTATCACTAACTCAAGGGGCCGTCTTTACTCTCGCTCAGTGATTTTCAGTGAAGTGCACCGACCACGCAGGACGTCGGTGAAGGCGACAGGGAACCAAGGATCAGTTTGGGCAACCTTTTGAAACATGAGAAATTCATCAAATAATCTTTGAAGTCTGCCCAGCGAATCACGGTCGATGTTAGGTTAACGACTTTATTCTAAGAAAGCTGAGGTTTTTTTTAAAAAGAAACACTATGAAAAAAATACATGGTTGATCCCTTCGTCATAAGAATCTATAACACGAAACTAAAACGCGTCTTCACAAACGTACTTTATTGTTTATTGTACATTGATATACAGAGTGTTTTCAGCTAAAAAGCATCAAGTAATAAAAAATTAAGCATAGGCGCTACGCGTCTACAATTAGTGCAGTATTGTTCGGAGCCGTGTAGAGCACGTCAGAATATTTTTTCCAATCCGCCAAACTTGGCAATTAACAAAGATTGCTTAATGAACTTTTTAAGTAGTAACTCTAGAGAAAAATTTTCAATGTAAATGTTGTAGCGCTTGTTCAAAAGCATCGAATTTTTCAATCTGTGTTGAGATAACTCCCCTGCCTAAATTTTTTCCGGCCTTTCATTTAAGTGCGCGAATTTTAAAAAATACCACGTGACTGCCGCCAAGCGCGCGGCACTTTTAGTGCCCTCAAATGTAAGTAACGAATTATCAAAGGCTGCTTCGCGCACGAAGATCGATGGAACACGTTATCGATGACTGCGACGGACATTAAGCGACAAAATGAGCATACCGTTTCAACAACAACAGAAAAAAATTCTTAAACGAAAAAGCGGTAGCCACGGAGTAAATGCTACATGAGACCGTAGGCAGCATTTGATGCAGCGTAGGCATTTTTTAAAGACGATAGTCTTTCTTGGGGAACTTAAACGCAGAAATTTTGGTCTGTCTTTCTGTCTTTCTGTTTGTTGGTCGGCACGTCCCTCGATTCAGCCACTCGGCCAAAGTTGAACCACTTGCCCAAGGGCCAGCCGTCTTGAACTGGTATGGCTGTTCATACTTGTGAACGTTGTCGATCAAAAAGTAAATATCATGCATATCTGAGGTGCAACATCACTAGGTAAGTATTAGGTGGCGTGTTCCTTTAATAGAAAATGCACACATACGTAATTTTAAGGACCCTAGTTTCTTAAGCTGCGCTGAAAATGCATAAGAATGGAAGCTTGAGCGAGTTGGTATGCGTTCATCTTTGTTGAAACAGCGCTCACTAGACGACGACGAAGTAAAAGAAGGCACACGACAGGCAGCGCCTGTCCTGTGCCTTCTTTTACTTCGTCGTCGTCTAGTGAGCGCTGTTTCAACAAAGCTGAAAATGCGACTGCGCTGAAATTTGCCTTCCTCCGTGCCCTTCGCACGAGCTCATTGTTGTGTTTCGGTTTCGGTTCTGTATTGCACTGTACGAATGCCATGGCTTGGTGTTGAAAAACTTTAGTTTTGAGAAGGCCAAGAAGGTGAAAAAAAATATTTAAAAAATGAAAAAGCAGCGTTGTGGGCGGCCTTCAGGCTGCCGGTTGTGGGCGCCGCTCTGGCGTTCCTGTTTTACCCAGGCGACGTGTAAATAAAAGAGTGTGTGGAGAGTACTCGTTGAGTGCGGACGTTTCTCTGCTTCAGCGCTTCGCGCCAAACCGCGTTTTCGGGCTGGCTGGCGTCCCCGCGGGTCGCGTTGGTCACCGCCGGTCTTCGCCTGCTGCTGCGCCGGGACTACCAGTACGCAACACAGCACTCATGTTTCCCGACGTATTGCCAGATGGCGTCCATATCTCACACAGCGCCTCTTCTATCGTCTTTACACGACATTTGCAGCGAAGCACGCAGATACGCGGCCAATTTTTTCTTTTCTTTTCGCACCAATGAAGAAACACATTGGAAGGGGCGAGGGTGACAGCGGGATGAAGGACCGAGATAAAAGATCCACTCACACGTGACGGCCGCTCTTTCGTAGTTTTTTTTTTTTTTTAGATCGTACGCCTCTATCATCATTTAGCGTCCATCGCAGTCACCGGCAGCCTGCTCAATCGACCTTCGTGCGCGGAGCAGCCTTTTATAGTTCGTTCAACTTACATTTGAGGGCACTAAAAGCGCCGCGCTTTTGGCGGCAGTCACGTGGTATTCTTTAAAATTCGCGTGCTTTAAAGAAAAGCCTGAAAAAATTTAGGCAGGGGATTTATCTTAACACAGATTGAAAAATTCGATGTTTCTGAACAAGCGCTACAACTTTTCTATTGAAAACTTCTCTCTAGAGTTGCTATTTAAAAAGTTCATTAAGCAATCTTTGTTAATTGCCGAGCTTGGCGGATTGGAAAAAATATTCTTACGTGCTCTATATGGCTCAGAATAGTATTGCGCAGATTGGAGATGCGTAGCGCCTATGCTTAATTTTTTAATACTTGGTGCTTTTTAGCTGAAACACCCTGTACGATACCTATGTCTATGGGCATTTGGCAGCTATAGCACCATTTGACGTGGATGCACCCTCGTTGAAACCTACTGGCACATCTCTATCCCGACGACTAACGTCCATGTTCATGATTAAACCTTTCCGGTAGCTGAAGTTGTTCACGTACGCTTGGACACAGCATACGGGAATCTTGCGCAAATATGGCATCAACATACACATAATAAACACTTGTACACTCTAAAAACTGAAACTCCTGCAGTGAGAGTTATAGAGCTGTGTTACTCCCACAGATCTCATTATACTCTCTCTCAGGGAGGCGCTTTACTCTCTTTTGGCCAGGAGGAGTGAAAAGGCCTTTCACTCCTCCTGGCGAAAGAGAGTAAAGTGCCTGTTTCACTCCCGCATCCCACGAGAGAGTAAAAGGTTGTTTTACTCTCTTGCCATATAAAAGCTTGTTTCAGAGCTTGTTTTAGTCTTGCAACTCTCCAAATATAACGAGCTGTAAAGAAAAGTTCGTGCAGTCTAATATCTTTGGCAGTAGCTCAATCGATGAAGTGACGGCGATAGATTCCTCGTCAACTTATCGCGACGAAAACCGCTGACATGCACAAAGAATCTGCGATCATAAATGTACGCGATTATACTCACACGTACGCACACTCTGAGTCAGGTCCTAGTTATTAACTGACTAGAGGTGGCACGCCGCAGCGTACGCAATAAAATGCTGTGGACAGAAAGCACGAGAAAAAAAAGAAAAAAAAAGGGGGGGGGACTCTTAGTTTCGCCTTTAAAACGCGACAGCGGTATTCGTACACACGCATGGTCGCGCGCGCGCGCGCGCACACACACACACACACACACACACACACACACACACACACACACACACACACACACACACACACACACACACACACACACACTATCGCCTTCTCAATCGCTAGCTTGCCTGCGCTTCTCGATGGAGACGTGTACACAGTGCCGCAAGGAAAGCCAAAGTGCAAACGCCCTCTCTCTCTTTGCATCTACCTCGACTTTTCGCTCACGACCAACCAACGCTGCTTTTTCGCTCAGAACCAATGACGCCGACGCAGCCGACACCGGAATTTCTGCGAGACGAGCTCTTTGACGCTATCGCGTCCAAAAAAAAAAGATATGTATAAACGCGACTTCCTTCAAGCAGCCGCTAAACGGGAGGGCTGTTACATGATCCGCCGAGAGAAACACTATAACGCAACCTTATGACGCAGGCACGCAGGCGCGAGCGAGGAAAGACAAAATAAAAAAAAAAACAGACACACACATGCACACACGGGCGCACCAGGAGAGGAGAAGCGTGCGTGCTCAAGTCGAAGTCTCGCCGTCGCCCGTCGCTGCCTTCGCCATTTTCTCCCGTTGCCCGGTCATCGAAGTTTCCGAATTGCTCAGCTGTGTCGGCTGTGCGTGCCCGTGTCCTGTGTGTGCGCGACTCTGATCTCAACGCTGGACGTGAACGGCATTTAGCGACGGCAGTGCAACATCGCGTACTGTGAGCGTGTTCGTGTAGGTTTCATGATGGTCTGAAGGACTCAAGCGTGCTTGCACCTTCGTGTATTCGTGTTCGGCAAGCACCTGGTTAGGCACAGTCGGAAATGCGAACGGTAAGTGGTGCTTCTGTGTTCTCAGTTTCGCGTCGCTCAAGTGTGTAGTGCTGCACAGTGTGTCGCGTGGAAAGTACAATAAAAAGCAGAATGGAAAAGCATTGCGCGCACATACGTGTGATGCCTGATGCGCGTTTAAAAAGCTTTTGTGAAGGCACACGCTTCGCACGGCCAGTCTATCGAAGAGCGGGTACGCCTCAATGAAGACAATTTGTGCTACACAATTTCTTTGCTTGCCATAAAGCGTGAATGCGGCAGCGTGCTTTCAGAAAATATAAACAAGCGAGAGGTCGCGGATATCACTCCGTTATGTGTGCATTAAGGCTAACTTTTGTTTTCAGTTGATTCAGTTGTAGTTGTAAGCCTCGGTTGTACGATGATTGCGGTGCTCGGCTGCCGACCCGAAATTAGATCTCGGCCGCGGCGGTAGCATTTCGGTGGAGGCGAAACGCTAAACGCCTGTGTACTCTGCGATGTCAGTGCACGTTAAAGAAAACATATGGGCGAAACTTCCGGAGCCCTTCGTTGCGCCCTTCACTTTTTTAGAAAGACGCCTATTTTCATAATTCATTTTCGGTAAAACACCCCCCTCCATCAGAATTTCGCTCCCCCCTTCCCCTGTGGCTATGGGCCTGGCGTACGCTATTCCAAATCTCCCTAATATTAGTAAGTGGGAATACTTTTCGATAACAATTTTGCATTGCGCACTTTGTTCGTCTCTAAGACAAAAAAAGAAACAGCATACCATATATAGTGTAATAACGTCATTAGGTTGGACTAGAAAGAATAAATTATGCTGCAGAGATATGAATTATGGCCATATATTATGTGAAAGTTGTCTGCTGAGTGACAGCGTTTATGGTGAAGCACGTGCATTTTACGATATTGTCACTTAATTCGTGACAATTTTGTGACATAATTAGTGACATCTTGAACTTTCCTGAATTTCATGTGGATATTCTCATCGAGTTGAAGATGTGCGAGCTGTGCCAGGCTTATTCAGTCACATCAGTGCAAGTCAGCTCAATGCAATACTGATGGCAGAGGGACAATAATTAAAGATGTGACTCTCATAAGACTATTATGAAGCTTTGAAGGAAGGCTAAGCAGCCATTAAACATTATCACGGTTAAAAAAACTAATGTTCAGCAAGAACAGAACACCTTTCATCATTTCTTATGGTTTACTTCTTTAAGTCATATGTAAGCTTCCTACCTTCATGCTTCTTGATGAATGTGAATATTGTGTTTAGTGCAGCACCAGAAGCAGTAGGCAATGGCACGCAGGTCACCAGATGACTCTATCGCAAATTCTCAAAGGATGTGCTGTTGTGCACCTACTCCTTGCTGTATCATGCTTTGTTTTGAGCTCTTTCATTAGCATGATACACGGCAAACAACTTAATTTATCAGAAACTCAAATGCTGTGTTTGACGAAATGGTAGGTGTGGAGTGAACTTGAAACCACAAGTATTTGTTTTCTAGTCTCGCACAGGCAGTGAAATTTGTGGTTGGCTGTAGGCTGGCTGTAGGTTATGAATGTTTGTGCAGTTGGCAACACTACATTACTGAACTTGATGTGTATATTTGTAAATGCTGCAAGACTTAAAATAAAGGAAGGAAAGAAAGAAATAGATGGGTAGACAGGCAGGTTAGCCACTTCTCAAACTGGCTGGCCATGCTGTGCAAAGGAAGAGGGTACGAGGAATAAAGGATAATACAAAAGAAACTTTACAGAAAAAGAACAAAGCAGGAAAGAAGAGTATGATGCCTCGTAAAGTCTGTCTCTAAGCTCACTTTTGCGTAAGAAGCACAGCAGCACTTTCAATGCTGACATCAAACGGGAGCAACAATGAAAAAGCTCTGGAATCTGTTTTCCCTGAGATTAAAAAAAAACGCTTTATCTACACTGCCAGTTTTGTATTATCTACTGAATTAGTTCTTGGTGTTCGAGTGCATTAGGATAATAAATTTAGAGTTAAAAGATCCTTACATGCATGGACATCTAACTGAATTTATGCCGGTTATCTGAATTAGGTATTGGTGTGCTTTACAGCTGTTTAGTGCAGCATGAAATAGTGAGTCACTGCAAAAAATCTGTACATTTTTTTTCTTTGCAGATGGTGCTCAAGATGGCACATGCAATGCTATGCAGCTGTGGACACCAGCAGCTTGATAAGAACTCTTGAAGCTCATCTGGATGCTTCACAGAACCTTGGTTGGTAGCAGTAATCTCGTTAGGAGAGAGTGATCAAATAGAATTCATTTCTGAATTGTGCAGTGCATACCTGTGTTTAATGAAGCAAGTCATTGATACATTGGAAACATTGAGAGTATCACTATTTTGAGTCCAATGTCATGGTAGCTCTTATCTCAGTCATCCGATACAGTATGCAGAATCTGCACCTGCACTCTGTCACGCCTATAACACTATATTGAATTTACAGTGGAGTGCCTCCATAATAGACACCTGTAGCATGATATTGACTGTATTGTGAGGGATTCATAGTGTTCCTGGCGAAATGGTCAGTACTTATATAACGGCAGTGCTAAGAAGACATAGACAAGAAAGTGCACATCAAGAGCGCTTGCTCACAACTGAAAGCTTTATTGCCTAAACTTGAACCTCGCCTATTACCCGCCAACTAGTTCACATTCCCGTTTTGCTTCAAACGGTCAGTATTGTGATGCATTACCTTAACAATGAAGTGGCATATACATCGATATACATTGAAGCTCACTAGCGCATTGTTATTATGGTGTTTAACTTTATTTTTGTGTTTGGTAGTTGCAAAACCATTCACAATTTGCGACACAAATGTTGGTCCTGTTGTGAGTCACAACAGGACTAACATAGGATGGGCTGCATGCGCCTTGTGATTTAAGTTATCACTGTTAGGAAAATTTTTACATTCATTTCCACTTGATAGTTATATTATTTGCTTGTCTAGTTTGTGTTGGCTAGGGGAGATTTAAGGTAACAGCAAGCAGTAAGCAGCATATAAAATTTTCAGTATGCATGCATTTCATAGTTGGCAGAAGCAGGATGGTGCAGTGCTTACAGGCAGGTGCTATGTGCACAGCTGGTTTAGTCTGAAGTGCTGTGAGAAAGACAACATCTAGATGTTGCTTTGGCATAAACAGAGTTTTATATTTAAATGTAAATTAAAAAATCGAGGCTGTCCACTGTGGCATGCCTCATAAGTACTATATATCTATATTTTGTCCCGTCTAGCCTAGGATTTTAAATATTTTATTTGGGAGAACTTGCACTAAGTTTTGAGGATAAATGAATTATTTTTGTAATAGGAGTTGCCTCCACAAAACAACAAGCAACACTGCACACTAGCTGTTGTACCTTGTTCTTTTGCTAGGTGTATAAAAACATGGCAGCAAAACATGGATAAGCAATTCAGCCTCGTCTTTCTGTATTATAATGCTGCGTCTTTCTAGATATTACAAGAATGAAAGTGTGCTGCACACTCATTGCATATCTCACAAGAAAATACTTGGCAGCTTCTTAATTTTGTATTTTTCTGTTTTTTCGGAAAAGTCTGCAGTAAGAGAAGACAAGTGGGTATTTTGTATGGATGCAGAAAGCTTAATGGACTTCTTTGCTTGATATCTTTTTCAGGAAGACTGAACACTTTTGGCAAAGCAGCAACAGTTCTGGCCCACCTGTTTGTCTACAAGACGGTCTCTTCTGTGAACACTCCTGTGCCTTACAGTATACTATACTGATGATCTTGTACATCTCTCAGTATTTAGGTTTGTCAGCACTTGGACTGCTGCACTGTGTTATGCACGGTTCTGAGTGCAAACTTTCCAATAACAGTGTGCAATTGAAAATTTTACATGGCTTGAAATGATGCTGAATGTAAACTCATTTAATTTACTAAGCATGGTTCTTGACTGTTTTACAGCCGTTATTTATTCCTTGTTCAATTTTTATTCAACCTCATGGCATGTCCAGTCCTTGGCTCTAATGTGCCAAGCCACCACCAGTATTGATGGGCAATTTTTAATTCAAAGCATGTTATTGCCTAACTCCGAGGTAACTTTCCTGTCATGGTATTCGCAGATTCATTTTCAATGTGGCACTTCTGCATGAGCCATAAATTGAGCTGTTGAAGGTGACGAGGAACCAATTTTCCGGTCGCATTTCATGGCACTAGCTGGCATGTAAATATTGTAACCATTGGTCTACTATTTATGCATAATAATACGGGTGAATAGGGTTGCGAAATAATGCCATGTTCCCAAGCTTAACTTTATAAATTTACATTATTTCTTAAAAATATGTGAATAAAGGCAACTGTGTTTACAAACCTTGGCAGATGGATGTATGGTCGACACCACAGGTCTTTATACAAAACATTGAACTGCACAATCATGCGTAACATGTTTTCATGCCTGAGGGCAAACTAATGCAATATACAAGAAAAATGGTACACCACCATGCCTAAGTGTTGCAAGCCTTTATTACTTATCGAGTTGCCTTCATGTGTAAGCAGACACCAAGTTCTCTGTGCATCAAGGGCATAGGCAGAAATTTTTTTCGGGGGGGGGGGGGTCGTCTTCTTGATTTGAAGTGGGAGCCGGGCAGGCAGATGTGTTCAGTTGTCATTTTGGGCTCTGTATGCCATAGCAAAAAAAATTTCGAGGGGGGGGGGGCGAGGGAGGCCTGGTGTGCCCCCCTGGCTACGCCACTGCTGTGCATGCCATCTCATTGGATTGTACTTGTGTACTCGCTACTTGCATACTGGCATTTCGAAGTGTATGTGTCTTGCTTTGTGATGAATTTTCGAACTATACTTTCATAATATTTTACTGCTGTGAATTAGTGCTCAGGTTGCATTGTGTATGTTGTTTCATCTGTTCACTAATGAGCATAGGTTCTGTGGTAGATGAAAATGTATAATTTACATTGACATTGTGAATGTTATTGTTTTGATTCTAATAAAGTGCTACAACCAGCATTTATTGTATCATTTGAAGTTTTAAGAATTTGTAATGCATTCGAACAAAAAAGTCCTTGTACATGTAAAAGAAATTGTTCAGGCTCTGATATATAGGTCGTGGTTCTCAGCCATGGATGTTTTGGAGACCCCTTGTGGACTGGTGGAAGTGATGAGGGACCCCTTGCAGTGAGAAGTAAAAGGGGGGGGGGGGTGAGGGCTTATAAATTAGCACAACATGCAGCGTGAAATAGGTGCTTTGCGTTTCTCCGTGGCAAAGAATGGTCAAACTAAAGTGCCACGCCAATTCAATCTCAACAGCTTGTCACTAAGTTGTGCGATCTGCCGCCACATTTCAGCTGTTTCTCACTACGCTTTCTCTTCAAATATGCAAGCCTGGAAAAGCACATGTGGTAGAAAATTGCAGTAAAAGCTTTACAGCCATCTCATGGAAAGCATAAGTCAGCTCCGCCGCAATGCACATCCGTTATGCGGTGAAGCAAAACAAAAAATAGTGGGGGCCGCTGTCATTGGACATATTGTTTCTTCAAAAAAGGCGTATTTTCTTTTTTGTTCGAAGATGCGTTTCGTGGACCCCCAGAAATGGCTTCGCTGACCCCCCCCCCTCCCTTCTTGAGAACCACTGCATGCTACAGATAATGCTTGCGTTACTAGATGGGTTTAACCGATGATTCTTGCAAAACATCGTGCAAATAAGCGACAGGCAGTAAACGGAAACAGATCAACGGTGATCGAACATTGATGTGTTGATCATTTATCAATTGTCGCATAATTTGTAGATTTGGAATCAACTACAGGTACACGAGGTAGTAGGAGTGCACATGGCACCCACTTTTTTGAGTTTTTATTTATCTGCTGCACTCATGTTCGTGCTATGTGTAATCCTGAATCACGAAAAAGTCAAGTTGTGTCGTGCCGTGACAAAAATATCCTAATTAAAATGACACCTTATTTTCTGAAGAACAGCTGTTTCACTGAGGTATACAATAATGCCTTTTTTTTTAATAGGTACTGCACAATCTCTTCAGGAGTAGTGCCAACTACACGCGGACGTTCGCAATACAGAGGTGCAACCGTATTATCTTTTATTTATTTTAAGGGAGACATGTCACTCGCGAATTAATGGACATCGTGCTTAACCTTGGTGGACGCTTTCGACATACATTTTAACGACGGCGTGATGCGGAAGAGTAAAGGTTACTTAGTAAAACGTAGCCAGTCTCCGGGTATAAAAGCAATTAAATACTGACTATGACTAATTCAGAAGCACTGTATGTCGTGCTTCAGCGCGCGTAAGTGCTCATCACGCAAATATTCTTCTAACTGCTCAGAGGTGCCGCTGACCCTGCGTGCAGATCGCAACAGCACCTACACGCGCAATAAATGCACATGCTTGTATAGGTGCACGCTAAAATACCCTTGGAACTCTGACATCGACGTACGTAACAAAAATATGCGACATATGATGGTCTTCGAACAGTTGAGAACGCACTGCCGACACTTGCAGCTCGCGGCAAAAGTAACCAAAACTGCTCCAACAGCACACGCTCGTAGAATACACATACGTGAGTTTCGCTATCTAAAGGTACTTTTCACGCCGGTATGAGCAAATTTTTGGGCGAGCGAGACATCCACGATGTATGGTGAACACACAAAAAACACGTTTATCATTTCTCTTGCGGCACGACAAACGACGGACAGAAGTCGGAGCTGAAGGTGCTAACGGTGGCCTTCGTGAGTTCATGGCGCCGCGCTAACTATTTACTAACCTAATCCACGCGCAAACACACGCCGATGATGCAAAAAAAGAAGTAGCAAGCTCCGCCCTCTCGTTGCAAACCACTTTGTAGATATATAAGGCCGTGAAAAGTCAACGAAGCACGCGGTGGCTCTGTGGCGTAGTTGTTAGAGTGTCTGCTTTCGGTGCTTGTGGTCATGAGTTCGATTCCTGTGTCGTGTGCGATTTGTATGTGTTGTCATATGTGCGTGTTTGCATTGATGTCCATTTTCTAATTACCCCTAGAGATAAGCATTACAGAAGTTATTCCGTGAAACGCTGTTAGAGTGCCAAAATTTTTCTCAGCCGCTTTGTGTGCCGTAGCTGCCGCCACGTCAAGTGGCGCCAGCTATGGAGGATAAAAACAACTAACCGACACATAATGTATGACCTTCGAGATTCCGGAATTGTCACTCGCTAAGCCTACATCGTTGATTATTTGAGTACGGCTCTCGAAAACGGTGCCGAATCGACACGAATACCTTGCTGTCGAAGCTTAAGGACGTGAACCTAAAGCAAATAAAAGCATCATTTCGGCGATAACGAGCGACAGAGCGTGCGACGGCCACTTGATAGATTCGAGGTGGGCGGCTATCGCTTTCGGCGGCGTGGCCATGTTTACCGGGCGTGCGTATGCGCAGTTCACACCCGGTATTCCGGTGCAGAGCATTTTGCGTATTGCGGTGTGCCGGACAGACTAAAATCCTCTAATGTATGCGTTTCGGTTGCGAGCGCTCTACGTGTTTTGGTTGCGTGAATGTGTGCGCGTATGAATGTGCCATTTTCTGTGCTCGATTAATTTTATTTCAAAGCTGTTTCAACGTGATAGCTTTACTCCCTCGGAGGAGTGCTTTCACTCTATCGCAGACGGAGTACTGTACTCCATGAGGAGGCGTTGAATCACTCCCTGTCTAGAGGGAGTTGTTTCACCCCAGAAAAGGGAGTGCCCAGCGGGACAAGCCAAAACTCTCACAAAGGGAGTGCCCCGACGCCCTTTGTTTTAAGAGTGTACTCTATAAGCACTGATTCAAAGCGTCGTCATTTCAGGAGAGAAGCGCCAAGGCGTGCGCTCCTCTGTATTAGGGTAACCTACGCCTGTGCTCATGTATACGCAACTACACGGCACTTCAGAAATGCGATAGGCAATGTTCGTAGCTTGAGCCGCGAACGCAGAAAGGAGTTCCGCTTCCGGCTGGCGTGTTTCTGGCTGCACCAAAGCACTCACTTGCGCGACATTCGCCACAAAGCAGCTTGCGTTCCTTTGCATTATCCTTGTCTGTGGCTGACAGCACAAACGAACGCAAGAGCGTACGTACGCAAGCCGTCTGGGGTCCCCGACGATAAAACTCTCAACATTGCACCGAAAGCCTCAGCTACGCTGAAACTACTGAAGCGCTCCCTTTCGGCGCTCGTTAGTTTCACGATGCAGTACTTTATTTCACCACTCCCAAACTGCGACATCGCCCCCGCCAAATAAGAGCACTGTGAGAGAGGGAAGGTGTGAAAGATATAAGGGCCGTTTGTGAAGCCTGGTCCATGTGCGTCGGTGGCGCAGGGGGGAGCGCCCGGTACCTGTCATCGCGGACCGAGAGCTTAAGGGTTCGACTCCCTGGTTTTCCGCATCGACGAAAGTTTTCCTTCTAGTTTTTCTTTGTGTTCGTTTGTGTGCATTTCACCGACGTCATTGCCGTCACGGAAATGATGTCAGTGAGATATTGGTGGATCCCGGCGTAAAACCATATCGTGTTAAAAGTTGGTAGCCGGCAGAAAGCTCATGTTAAAGTAATGACGTTAGCATTATACTCAATTTAAAAATTGAGCTAACTCCTCGGACAAACAGTGATGCAATGTACACGGCAAGAGCCTTGAACACGTTCCACGTATACGTTATAGGCATTTTATATTAGGTGCACAGATATATAATAATTTAACGTGGAACCAACGTTTCTCGAGTGTACCTCGCGTTAATGCACAGAGAACACCTAAAACAACTTTATCGCGGTCGGCGCTGCCGAATATTGACAAAGAACACAAACGCAGAAAGACGCGGATATAGCAGTGAAGCCATGCCAACTCGCTGCCGTTGCATCCTAAATCAATCGCGTAGAAATTTGGTAGTTATAAGCCCCATACCATTTCCGACATTTCAAACGAGAGAATGGTGACGCGATACAATGGCTTCTTGCGTGGTATGTTTTGTTAAGTTAGCAGCCCCTTTGGAATTCTTACAAAAATCAGCTGACATAAACAAGTTCACCCTAATCTTCTCCCTTCATCGCTTCTATGGTTAAGTTGCAAAATTGGAAGCAACAATACACTAGTCCTAGTTTTAACAGTCGATTAGTGTCAGTATACTTACAGAGCATACTCTCTGTTTTTTTTTTGCTTTTATTTATTTATTTAATTGAGACCACTGTCATCTCTCTCGCAGGTTGACATTGGCCAGTTTGTCTCTTGTCAAAATGAAAGAGCGAGCACAGCACCTGCGTACGTATGCAGTTCACGGCTACGTCATATTTCTTACGCGCTCTCTTGCTTGTTTGCGCAAGGCGAGCTGCTCCACGGATTTCGATAATGACGCCAACACTTGATTTTCCGCCACAGCTACAACGAATAAATAATTTCGCTGCAGTTATCTCCATATACTGAGTTCTACAAGTGTGTCCGCTGTTCAGAGCTTGTTGAGGTCGGTAGTTTCCAGTGTACGGTGGCGACACACTGTGGTCGATTTGGTGTTGTTAGCCAGCAGAGTGACCATGTTTCCAACCACAAACACGCGCTTGTGTGCTTGGCACAGCTTTCTTTAGTTCCTTATTGAATTTTCACGGACTTTACAAAGTTCACTGCGTATGTAATTAGCCAGCATTCCCAAGACAGCCACAGCAACCACAGCTCATGTGGATCATGACGGTGACATCCTTGGAACACTGCACAATTAAAAGAACTGAAACGCTTAAGCAGACAGGGAAGATGTGTAAAATATAAAAATGATTATACCTATAAATTTCAGCAATTAGTACGTGTATTCGCCGCATTACAATAACACAGAGTATTCTGCATGTTCGTCGGACAGCCTTTGTCACCTATCTGCTGTTATTTTCTTGATCTTTCGAAGCTGCGCAGTCAACGAACGGTGTGAATTGTTAACAATATGTATTCTTTTTCGGCGGTAGCAAGTGCTCCCTTCGCCTGCCACATGAAACAGCTTTACGCAGGCGTAGAGTGTCATCCAATGTTCTCGTATTGTCTATAGGACGAGCTGCGTCCGTCTCAGCGTTGAAGCTACAAGATGGAACATGCACAGCGCTAAGCGGGACAACGTGTATGGGACACCGGTCACATCAAGCTCCTAAACACCCCATTCAGTAACGGACGCCACTCTTTCTTAACTTTGATCGTGCACCAACGGGGCAAATTCAGTGCCTGTTTTTTCTGTTCAAGATATATATCTAATCGACACCAAAGAAGAAGATCTCTTGTGGACTAATTAAAGCATGAACGAGTACGTATGGTTGTGCCAGTGGAGCTGGAAGAGCTCCAGCATTGCATCACACTATAAACACCTTCGCGCTATCAAGAAATGTACTCGGAGGAGTGGAACGTGTATATAGCACTGTCGTGATAAATTGATAATACTCTCTAAAGTAATAAACCGTCTCGAATACCTGCGCTTTATCTTACCAGTACTGTGCAGTAGTCAACAGTGTACGACTTAGGGAATGTCTCGACATTTCGAAAGACATGTCATTCGCAGGGGCAACTGCAGAGGGCCACGCCAACAGTGCATGTTCGATCACGCGCTGTTGATTCCTTAGAGTGCGCTGTCTTCGCGTGGACCTAGCTCCGTTGAGTTCCATTCATTGCGTCGGACCTGCGTGTCTCGCATCCAACGAGAAACGAGAGCTAGATTACAGTTTACTAAGCTAAAATGCTCAATAACGATAACACTTATGGGAGTGACGCACACACTTAAGGCACATTGTGTCGGCCCGGAGAATAATTTAATAAATGAAGACGTGAAATCAAGTGACTTTTGGGCAAGATCGGTAACAGATGACGAATCCTTTAAGCGCACAACCAGACGAGGACCGTGAGGAAGAGGAGAGCCACAGGTAGCGTTTGCCGTGTCTCCCATCTTTCGCAACCTTCTCGTCTGGTTGTGCGCTACACGTTTTCGTAATAAATAGACAGACACTGCGACCGCAGCGCCCTTTTAAAGTCACAGCTCTACTACGACATGTCTCGCAAGGTCATTCATTGCGTCGCAATGACCTTTAGCCGCCGGAGAGTAAGTGTGGCAGGAGGTGTGGCGTCACGCCGCGTGATCCTTTGCGGGAAGGTGTCGCAGCTGCACTCGCTCGGAGCCTCGCCCCTACCACGTGAATAGGCGAAAGTTTGCCCGCTGCTCCAACGGCGCTTGGTCGCTCAGCCTCGCCAAGGTTGAAGCGCCGGCTAGGCCGACCATGCGTGAGCTTCAGCGTAAGCGACAGACTGAATACTATCGTCCAGTATATTAGACGGCAGGCTGTGAAATCTCAAGCAAACACAAAGTTACGTTACCTGCTGAAACACCGGAACAAAAGGAGGTCTGATTAGCACGTTATAGAGAAGCGAAAGTTGCCACCGTTCCTAACTGCTATACGAACCGTTAAGGCCGTCTTGACCAACATTCAAGAAATAAAAAAGACACATCGTCAGTTATGCAACAAAGCCTTGCTTTATTAAAACTGTGTTTGCGTAGTCTTCGAAAACCAAGATAAACATACGTTTCGCTCGTTGTAACTATAGCTTTGCAAGAGTTCAAGATCAGCCAGTTTTGTTTCTTACTAACGTGCACATTGTCCTGCGCGCTCTGCAGCGGGCGACCTCGCCAGATTGGTAACGAGCCGCGGAGAGAAGCCTGGCGCTTGGTTAGCCGTTGCCCAGGTGATCTCCGTCGAACGTTGCCTGTTCCTGCGCCGCCGGTGGGCGACGACGGTGCTGCTCGGCTGGCTGCTTCCGTTGCTGCTGCTCGTCGCCGCCTTCCAGTGGATGAACGCCGGCATGCTCGAACAGACGCCAGAGCCTGCGGCCGTCGTATTCGTGCCGGTGTCGCTGCGCCACCACTACCCGCACGCGGCCATCTTTGTCGATGACGATGGCACCGCCCCGAGGAACGTGACGCACTTCTACCAGCGACTGGCGAGTGTCTTACATCTTATATACTTTTAACGTTAAGAACTCGTTTTGCAGAAATTCCAGCGTCAGCGTTGGCATCGTTGGTTGTGAGCGAAAATTCGAGATAGATTCGAATAAATAAATAATAATAAAGTCTTCGGTCCGAGAGAGAATCGTACCCAGGCTTTTTGCGTGGGAAGCAGGTGCTGCATCACGGAGCCACGCTAGTGCTTGATGCTGCCTCGTAAAATAACGCTATAAGAATGCCATGTACTGGGAGGAGTCTCCTTGACTAATATAATATTGCGTGGCAGAATCGCAGAATCACACCAGGCGCCAAAACATGTGAACTGCGCAATTAGTGCGTGGTTTAAAGCTGCCCACCCATTACAAAGTGCAGCTGCGCAGGTGGGCGTGGCACCTTACAAACGCGTAGTGGATACCTCGCCAGTATGCAATTCTATGCAACTTATTTAATGCAAGTGACCGTGCACATGGCTCCCGTTTTGATTATTATTATTATTATTATTATTATTATTATTATTATTATTATTATTATTATTATTATTATTATTATTATTATTATTTTACATACTTTTCTGACTTGTTCTCAGCCTGCCCTACGCACTGTTGTGTGCGATTTTAATTAACATTGACCTTCTATATGCTTCGTCGTATGCTCTCGTATTTTTTAGCTTATCGTTGCTACCTCTTCTTTCTATATTTTTGTTATTTTTTATTTGTATTTATTCCTGTAGACTGCCTTTATTGTATTGTTTGTAATTAGCATTGTTCTTCGTGCGCCAGCACGAATACCGTACAGCTGTTCCTGGACAGGTTGATTGATTGATTGATTGATTGATTGATTGATTGATTGATTGATTGATTGATTGATTGATTGATTGATTGATTGATTGATTGATTGATTGATTGATTGATTGATTGATGCAGCTTCGTGACGAAGAAGCAGTCGTGACTACGTACAACAGGAGTGCGCGCCATGTACTGCTCCGCGAGGCTAAGCTGGATTACGCCGCCTACACACGACACTACGTGTTTGGCGTAGTCTTACGCGGCCAACGGTAAGTTCACCTTTGTACCTCGTTGCACCGATGACGTAGGTGCCCTGTGTATGCCCGGGAAAACAAAATTAAGGTAGCCTCGCACTACTGGTGCCCAGCCTTAAGGAAGCGCGGATCTGGGCGGCCTTCTTTGTTTCTCTGTTTTTCTCTTTCTCTCTTCATCTCGTGCGTTCTGTTAAGTGCGTAGCAATTTAGGGGCCCTGCTTGTCATCCATTCGTAAATCTCATGTGGCGTGACCTTCTCGCTCCGCGATCTTGTTTAGCTCAGTCAGGTCTACGCATATGCGCACGGCTCGATCAGGTTTCCGAACAATGACCATTGCAGAACACCGCTGTGTCGGCTCCACATTTGTCTCAGTAACGTCAAGCCCAGCGACCCCTTGCAGTATTGCCTTCAGCATTAAAGGTATGGGAACTTTTCGAGGAGTAGTCAACGCTAGCGCTACAGCATCTTCTGCTTGATCTTGTATGCGAGCTTAGTTTTACCAATACCAGTAAAGAGTTTGAAAACTCCCCCTCTGGGTCGGCAGCTTCGCTTTTCTGAATGATGACTTCATCAAGGCGTTTGACAATGCCTAGTTTTCTACTAGCTGCAGTTGACGGGAGAGGCGGCTAAAGACCACCCACGATGTAGATACTTCCTTTCGACGACGTGTCGCGGCATGATATCACTACCGTAATCATGCCGGAAACAGGAAGTTCCCGCTGGTTGGGTCCCTTCAACACTTTACCTGGCTTCTGGAAATGCAGGCTCTTGAAATATCTCCGGTACATTTGGAGAGGAATCGCAGGCACGTCTGCTCTGTATCCGCTTTGAAGGTGACAGGCGACCCACTGATGTCCACAGTAGTCATCCACTTCTCGTCGCAGGCGGATGGAATTACTCCAATAAATGCGTCGTTGTTATCGATGATCTCGCGGACTAATGCTCTTCCTTTCGAGACACGGGCAAAATGTCCCTCTTTACGGCATTTGTTGCATGTCGCTTTTTGAGCAGGGCACTTTGCTGTAGTTTGCTGCGAGTAGCCACCGAACATACACTGCTTTTCTTCGGCTTCCGACGCCTTCTCAACTCGCATTGCAGGCGTCTTTCGCTTTTCTTGAGACACAGTCGGATTACGAGCCAGGTCGACTTTATCCACTCTCCTTTTGTTGCAGCCGTGCAGCGTAGCGGCTTGTCGCTTTAACCACTTCAGACTGTCGCGCCCTGGTGGTGGCCTTTTTGAAGGTCAGCTCCGCGTCCAGCTGCGTTCTTTCTAACATCTTTCGGCCTCTCATGCCTACTACTGTCAAGTCCCGAACCACGCAGCTTTTTGAAACTGCACAACTTGGCCAGTCGCTGTGGTACTGTGATGAACTCTTCGACACCTCATTCCCGCTGTTCTCTTTTGGAGAATGTCGCTCTTTCGTACACGACATTCCTTCGGACTACGAAGTAGTTTTCGAAGGTCTGCAGAACATTGCTGTAGCTGGTCTTCTCTTCCTGTTTCCACATCAATGATGCAAGAATGTCTTCTGCCTTGAAGCCAATGAAGTCAACGTGTGGACTTGTTCCACGGAGCATTTCGAGGCGAATACACTGACGATGCGAAAACGTTCGAAACGCCGCTGCCACTTGGAGTTGCGAAGTTAAATTCCTCCGGAAGCTTGCAATGAAAGCTGGTCATTGCCACTATTCTTTGCTGAGCTTGCGACCCCTTCATCGGACCGTACGTTGCAGCTTTGATTGTACGCTGCCACCATGTAGTGTTCGAGGAGGGCAAGAAACTTACAACCGACACGTATGTAGTTCAGTCTGAGAGTGTCTTTATTTTTAAGTTTCCCTTCCCGATTCGCGCCTCGGTAATGCTTTCGTCGGGCGGGCCCAACACCACCCAGAATAAAGTTAGTTATAGGTGGTGTTGGCGGGACGGGCGCACGTGCCGCCGCCGGCTCACCACTGTCGGCTCATGTTTCTCTGGCGTTCAGCAGTAAAAACACACTGCACACGTTCGACTGGTCTTTTCAGAGGAACACGCTCCGCGCCGGATCGTTCTCACTTGCT